>NC_068361.1:9249495-9549495 GCF_020536995.1 Dreissena polymorpha
CTTTCGACACCTAAGGGTTTCGCGGGATGGAATGAGTTGGGAGATCATATACAATTTTCAGCTTTCCGAAGCAAGGCCCTCTGGACGTGAAACATCAGCTTTCCAACACTATATGATTCCAGTTCCAAAGCACATATTGCATTAGTTCAATGGAAGAACATAAAACGTCATATTTACAAATCTCTGAAAAACAAACAGTGCTAAAAAATATTTAAAGTAGTCATTTACTATTTAATTGATTATGTCCTCTGATTGTTGCCTTTTTAATTTAAATATGTGTTCCTATATGCATTTATTGTTGTATTGACTTAAAAAACTAAAATGGATGCCAATTCTTAGTTTGCTGTCTAAGTCTACCCTAAAATTATACATGTTTCTTGCATAATTGAATTATCAAAAACTGCATACTTGTAAAGGCTTGTCAGAGTTATTTGGTTAAGTTAGAGACAAAGTAAAGCAAATATATTCATTTTTCTTAAATGAATCATCCTCTGAAGCCCCCACTGGGATTCAAACCCAGATCTCTTTCCTCTGGGAAGGAAAGTATTCTATCTTGAAATACAAGGGCAAGTAAGAGGAATTTGCATTTTAAACCTATAAACATATAAACTTAATTTTTCACATGAACTTAGAAACAACACAGACATCTCGGAATCTGAAACACATTACAGTTACAATTCAGGTTTTTAGTATTGTGCATTGTACATGAATGTTTAAATATTGTATTTATCCTTGGTACACAGAACTGCCTAAAGATGCGTAAAATACCAGTATTCAAATCTGAAAATATCCCATGTGTTTGTTTTCACTCTGTAAGTATCCCTATTTTATTTCAATAAAGAAGTTTTTCCTTCTCCTGAAAATTTAACTAAATGTCAGTTATGCTACTTTTTCATTCAGCAAATGACATGTGTCCGTAATGTCAATTTTGAAATTTGGTAAAAACAATATTTTTACCAAAAAGGTAGACTTAATATTATTAAACAGTTGATGTATGTCACCTTAATAAAAAAAAACAAAAATGGGAAAGAAATAAAATGTTTAAAAATGTCAGTTACATGACATATAACATTAAGTAGACGATATAGCTTTGATACTTTAGGATACGAGTAGACCTTAACACAAATAGGATAAGAGTAGACCTGAACACAAAATTTACCCAAATTTCAATTTCTAACTATAAAAGGGGGCATTATTCTGTCAAAAAACAGAAAAAATGGGTACGAAAAAATGTGTGTACGAAACAATTGGGTAAGAAAAAATTATGCCAAAAAAATATATGCTAAAATAGCTTGGGGTCTTGACCACCAAACGGCTTGGATTTTAATTATGCTGAATAACTCGGGGGTCATGACCACCAAACTGGCTTAGAATTAATTATGCTGAATAGCTCAGGATCTTGACCACCAACCTGGCTTGGATTTTTATTATGCTGAAAAAGCTTGGGATCTTTACCACCAAAACTGGCTTGGATTTGAAATTATGCTCATAGTTCGGGTTCTTGACCACCAAACTGGCTTGCATTTTAATTATGCTGAAATAGCTCAGGATCTTGACCATCAAACTGGCTTTGATTTTAATTATGCCGAAATAGTTCAGGATCTTCACCACCAAACTGGCTTGGATTTTAAATATGCGGAAATAGCTCGAGGTCTCGGCCATGAAACTGGCTAGGATTTTAATTATGCTAAAAAAGCTCGGGTTTTTTGACCACCAAACTGGCCTTGATTTTAATAATACCGAAATAGTTCAGGATCTTGACCACTAAACTGACTTGGATTTTTAAATATGCTGAAATACCTCAGGGTCTCCCCCACAAAACTGGCTAGGATTTTAATTATGCTGAAAAAGCTTGGGGTCTTGATCACCAAACTGGCCTGGATTTTAATTATAATTTATACCGATATAGTTCAGGATCTGACCACTAAACTGACTTGGATTTTTATTATGCTGAAATAGCTCGGGGTCTCCGCAACCAAACTGGCTTGGATTTTAATTATGGTTAGAAAGCTTGGGGTCTTTACCACAAAATTGACCACCAAACTGGCTGGATTTTAATTATACCGAAAAAGTTCAGGATCTTGACCACTAACCTGACTTGGATTTAATTATGCTGAAATAGCTCGGGGTCTCTGCCACCAAACTGGCTTGGATTTTAATTATGGTGAGAAAGCTCGGTGCTTGACCACAAAAATGGCTTGGATTTTAATTATGCTGAAATAGCTTGGGATCTTTACCACCAAAGTGGGCGGGGCCCTGGGGTGGGTAATGTGAACATGGATGGTCGAGACACTGTGTTGTCATAGAAATCTTAAGTATTAATTTGAAGTCAATTGGTGAAAAATGGTGCGGCAGAGGCCGACGCGTATTCCCATGCCGCATGTTTGACCCAGGGGGCGCCCCAGGGTTGGTAATGCGGCCATGCATGGTTGAGATTGACCGTAACTATTGTCTTAAGAGATTTCGAGTGCTTGACAGGTTAATGTAAGCCATCATGGAGACGGGTGGTTAATGTGGGTTGGTGGTAATTTAAAAGATGAAGTTTCAAAAATAATTATAAAAATAAAATTGGGGGGGGGGGATTCTGGGGTGGGGCATGGGGGATAGTTTGGGTGCAGTGCATTGTGGTATGTCAGGTAAGTGTTGTTTTGTCAAAGTATGAATCAAATGTGCTCATAAATAAAGAAGTTATGGCAATTAAGCAAAATGTTCAATTATCTAAGTATAAAAGGGGCAATAATTCTGTCAAATGCTTGATACAGTTTTCTGCTCTTGTTTATAGATTGGGATCATGTTGGTAAAGAAAGTATGCAAAATATGAAAGCAATATGGCAAAGGACATAGAAAATATTTGAGGTGGTATGCAAACTTTAACATAGATTTATCAATAATATGCATATTCTAAGTATAAAAGGTTAATAATTCTGTCAAAATGCTTGATTCAGTTGTCTGCTCTTGTTTATAGATTGGGATCATGTTGGTAATGAAGTATGCAAAATATGAAAACAATAAGTCAAAGGACATAGAAAATATTTAAGGTGGTATGCAAACTTTAACATAGATTTATCAATAATATGCATATTCTAAGTATAAAAGGGGCAATAATTCTGTCAAAATGCTTTGATACAGTTGTCTGCTCTTGTTTATAGATAAGGGTCATGTTGGTAAAGAAGTACATGTATGCAAAGTATAAAAGTAATTTGTAAAAGGACAAAGAAATATATGGGGTAGTACACAAACTTTAACATGTGCACGCTAACGGTAACGCCGACGTGATCAGGATAGCTCCATTATATATATTTCATATATATTAGTCAAGCTAAAAATAAGTGAAAATCTCTGACCTGTCTCCACCCCATCCCCTTTAACTTTTGACCCAGGGGTCAGATCAAAATTCCATATAGTGCAGGGTCGCACATAATGCTCATAGCTACCATGTGTTTAAGTTTCAAGGTTCTAGTGCTAATGGTGTAGGAGATAGTGGCTAGGACAGACGGACAGACTGATGGTGGAGATAACCACAATGAACCTGTTAACAGCCAACTAACGCTGCCAACAAGCACAAGCTTACGTGTCAGGATGCGGCACTATCTATACAAACTGCATAAGGAATTACAAGACGCTTAGGGTTTGAGGGACACCAAACCTGATTATGAGTCTTCCACACCTTAAGCATCTTAATAACCCTTTGCATGCTGGGAAATTTGTCGTCTGCTAAAATGTCGTCTGCTGAATTTCTAAAATTAGCATTTTCTTCAAAAATTTTTCAAAGAATACTATCAGAATAGCAAACAGTTTGGATCCTGATGAGACGCCACGTTCTGTGGCGTCTCATCTGGATCCAAACTGTTTTCAAAGGCCTTTAAAATTTGGTTCCCGCACTGAAAGGGTTAAATATACTTATTTGCTTGTGTACATGTACCTGATAATAAATTATTATTATTACCTGTTTTGGCATCAACAAGCTTTATCAATTGGCCCTCAAATTTGCACATAAACGCTACACGATCAACCAATATGCCTTTTCATTTCAAGTCGGAAAGCAATTTAGCCCTTATTCGGCCATTATAGGGTGGAGCAGGGCTTTTTTTCCTTCTTTGCGAGTGGCCCTGGAAGGACATTTCACAATTTTGATAGGGACAATTCACAAACCTAACAGGGCCGTGATTTTTACAAAATTGGCCGTTTTTCACAATTTCAACAATTTCACGGCTCAGTTTTTCACAATTTTAAGAAGTTTGCGACTCAATTTTTCACAATTTTGAATAGTTCGCGACTCAATTTTTCACAATTTTGAAAAGTTCACGAATCATTTTTCACAATTTTGAAAAGTTCACGACTCATTTTTTCACAAAGTGAGGGTGCCAGGGCCGCTTCACAAAGTCAGGAAAAAAAGCCCTGGGGTGGAGGATCTATTTAAAATACAACTATTCCAGATACAAAAATATGAATTCATTTATTTAATGCACTTATTTTCTTCTCTTTTGCTACGAAATGACCATAAACCAGCTTTCCCAGTCATATTTTGCACTAGCAGATGATATTTCTTTTTTTACATATGAAAGGTAAAAAGAAATTCAAGCAGCATTTTATAATATAATTTTAAAATGCACTCAATCATGCACTTCCAAACAAAATTATTGTAATTCTGTTATTTATAATCATATTAATAATGCCTCATTTTTCTCAAGTTTATGGTTTACTATCTTTTTTTTCCCAATTTTATGGTTTATCTTGATTATTTTCTGAATTCAAAGGCACTGGCTTAAAAAAAACTGTCTATGCATGTAACTGTATATTGAAATCTCTTTATGAGTGATTATAAATGCATGATAAAATTCTAACATGTTATGTATAGATAAATCTATATTGTTTGTATTTTTTCGTAAACATTATTAGCCACCGTTGTTGTCAAACATATATTTTTGTTTTATTAATGACGTTGTTTCACAGATTACTGTAACAGAGCTACAGATAAGGTGGGCATTTGTGCAAATACCCAATGTAAAATTGCCGATTACGCATAGAAAAATAAAACCATGCGTTCCGAAACCCCATTGAAATTGCCGATTACGCATATCATATTTTTCCTTTGCATAACGAGTAAATTTGTCCCGGAAATACCCTGGTCCGAAATACCCCGGATTCTTTCCGCTTTGTTCAAGGGCTTTCAGTATAACCTTCAGTACAATAATATGTACGGAAAAAAGTGTCTTTGTGACTACGTGTTATTGTTGTGAAAATGTCGAAATCGTGAGGCCTTAAAAATGGAAACATCGTATCCTAGGCACAAAGAAACTCAATTTTAAGATATTTACCGCAGGCAACACAAAATCAGAAGCGGAAAATATAGTGAAACTAATTCTTGACGATATTATGTCGGAGGCAATTGCTGTCAGTGCTTACATTGTAAGAAAAACTGGTGGAAAAAATCGTTGAACTTTTTTTTTGAATCAAGACTGTATATTATGGATACATCTACATAATTACAACAAAATCTCTGAAACTAATCAATTAAGAGTGGAACTACAACCAGCTTATTCAGATAAGCAGGTGAGAATTTAAGACAATGAACATACCCAATTTTAAAACAAAGGTACCCAATTGTCAATTAAAGTACCCGTTGTGGGTACCGACTTTTTTGTACCCAATTGAATATGAAAATACCCAATTGAACTCAAAAGTAGTGGGTATTAACCCAATTACTCAGAAAAGTTATCTGGAGCTCTGCTGTAACGTACAATCTTTATACGGAATGAAGGAGTTTTTATTTACAAGTACACTTTTTGTATTTTTTTGATAGTCTACTTAATTTTTGTTTTACTGTTAAATAAAATAACGCCGCACGCGTCAGACTAATGTCGTTAAAATCTAGAGTTTAAATGAAATTATGTCACACGATATACGTATAAAAATATTTAACTGCATGTCCGACTTGTCGTCATTAAATTCAAGTCGTCATTAAATTCAAGATTTAAAATGAAAATACGTCACAAGATATATGTACTTCATACCATACGAGTTTTTTTAGGATATTTTCAGATCTGAATACTGGTATTTTACGTGTTAAACTTTAACTGTAATGTATCGCAGATTCAGAGATGTATGTTTTGTTGTAAAGGTCATTTAACCCAACATATCTCAGACACAAAGAGTGTCCAAATTTGTGCAAACAATTAAATTAAAACTAAGACATTTATCGATTGTCATTACCTGCTGTATAATTTATTTGTGTACTGACATATATTCAATTGTGGTGAAATCAACCGGGATCACCTTGGTGAGAATCTGGTGGAAAAATCACTGCACTAACCTGAGACATCAGTCTGTCATGATTGATTGCTCAGTTGTACATATTTTTCTAATTCTGGCTACCATAACTTTAAATGTCGCTTTTTATGATTTTGACTGGCGCGACTTTATAGTTATGGACCAACCCCATTAGGAAAGTCAACCAGAAAATGCCGAAAAGTCGACAGTTAAAAAAGACCGGTCCAAAACAGCTTTTAAATGCAGTTATTGGCCCATATCAATCACTTGATTGGAAAGATTGACATTTTTCACATTTAACTGATACATTCTTTCACAAAATACTATCTTAAACATTTAAAATTTATCTATTCTGCTCTTACATATCGAGAAAAACAGCGATGTGACAGACTTTCTTGAAATGCGAATCTCCCGAGATTTCACGGTCATATGATGGTATTTCTACTTTTAGTAACATACCGTGTGCTCAAGTGTTTTCAAATTCAGAATGACATTTCCCGGTATTTTAGAATATTCTGCTTGTTTTGTGAACAAATTGTAGTGTAAATACAAACTCAAAGTAAATATTTAAAACTACCCGATTCACACTGAAATCATTTTTATAATCCACCAGACTTGTTGTTAATCACAATAATAGATTTCAGAAAACGAAAGTAATGTTTACAATTTCAGCAAAAAATGTCAAGGTCGTTCGAAAGTATCCAAATTAAAACTAGTCTTGGACAAAGCGACAATGGCGTCAAAATTGTGAATTTCAGACTGATGAGAGTTATTTTCATCTATTGTAAGATGCATTTGAAACATTTGAACCTTAAAATATTCCTCGGTGCAGTAATTTATATTCATTCACCAATATATGTAGAAATGTATCCAAGAAAATGAGTATTCTTGATTTATAGCATGACATAAATATGTTACGACTCTGGTTGACTTTGATACGGGGTTGGCTTCATCATACAGGTATGTCAATACTATATCAGTGTCCAACAAATTTCTTATTGCATGTTATAGATATTACATGTATGTGCACATGTATGTGTACTTAAATTCGGACAGCACGTTAAGTTGGAAACGTAAATAAAGCGTTTAGATGATCAATACGACTGACTCGTATGGTGTTAATCAATGCAATTGCTCTTTTAACAACAAATACCGAGTTTCAAGAAATCAAGAGTATTAAATCATTTATTTACTTGTGTCCGACTTTAAGTTCTGTCCGAATTTACGTATTGCATCCGTATGTTACGACACTAGTGTGCAGTCAGTATACAATACAATAATTGTTTCAATAATGAAGGAACTGATACAGTGTAACGGTAACGATACAGCGTGTTTACATTATATTTTATTAAGAGGAAATGTCAATGCCAAATAATTCGCGAGATACCCCGGTACTTTAGTTGAAATTCACAACGAAACTTTTAATGGAAACTAAATGATCTCAATGATGTACCCGCTACGAAATTTTTATTTACAAATAAATACACCCATGCCAATTTGTGCGCGCTTTTTATCTGGACCAGGGGCCTATACGTTTGTATAGGTCCCTGTCTGGACAAAGAAATTCATTTATTAAATGTAGAACTTTGTAACCTAAAATAGCTGTACACAACGTGTGCAAACCGTCGCAGGTGATTTACGCAAGTTGCAATTGAACGGTCCTGATTGGGAGCTTATTTCATCATATCTTTAAATAGAATCATATGCCGAAATTCAATTGACACTTTAGAAAATTTCAAACGTTTGTGTTTATGACTCTCATCGTCTATATTACCCTCCCATAATTTGGTTTAAAAAAATTAAATTGGGCATATATGGGATTATTGATTAACAGTCGATCAATCCAATTATTAATTGACAATGCAAACTAATTAGCAGGTGTTAACCGCGTTGTTATTAATATTCATTTTCGGTTTCGTTACCGTTTTGAAGAATCCGCTATTGTTTTGATTTATTTAATGTTCGGCATCCTTGGATATTTAACGACATCAAAAACGTAGTCGCTCTTACTCATTGTTGCGGTTAACAAAGAATTCCAAACTGCGAAATGATGTTGCATCATGTGCGCCAACTATCCAACCGGCTCTCATTATATTATTAGCAGACGACAAATGTTGATTCTGATTGAATGATTAAAATGCACTCTTACTGTTTACGACATTACCGCAAGTGATCGGTGATTGATAAGATAATTGATTGCACTTTGTTATCGGATTATAAACAAGACACGGTGTAGAAACACATGGTCAGCGTGTTTATTCTACGTATGTCTGTCAATAAAACGGGCTACCGCTCTTATAGATTTATAGTAGCCCGGCGGGCGTCAGCTGAAACATTTCAGTAGCCCGATGAAAAAATTCTGTAGCCCCCGGGCTCCGGGCAATGGATTTGTCGGACACTGCTATATAAATTGTACACTGAAGTTTCTTTAGCTAATATTTTTCTTATGTTGACCGACCATTGACATTGCTGGGGTTTGTTGAGATAAATACTTATTATCATCAGGGGCAGGAAGACATTATAGACATTAAACAGCGTATCATTACGTAGACAACAGTTGCACAACTGTATGCGTAAAAGGTAAATCAGTATATTAATAATTATGTTGACAACTAGCTTACGTAGCAACGTCCGAAAATATGAAATATCCGACATCTATTTCAATATTTAAAATTCAAGATATAATGACTACTGAACTGTTTTACTTTAAGGAAAAAACAGTAAAAGTATGTTTTTTATGAAAATGAAACACAACAAACAATATACTTATCATGATAACGGCTAAACGACTTATTATCCCAATATAACACTGTCATTGAATCGCACATTTCAATTAAAAATTATTCCCCTTGAATGTTAATGCATATTGATATAACGAATTCATCAAACGTTATCAAACATGAGTAATTTGCATTGCATCGGATTCCCACAATATTATGTGGATGTAAATCGGATCCGGTTGTTGTTTATGTGTCAAGCTCATTTTGCCAGTGAGATACTTAAATTTCTTGCGTAGTAAAATCGGCTAGATTGAACTTTACCGGTACGCAGTTGTTTACCACTATCAAATCTACTGTAAAGTACACAAAGATACTTACATAATTCTGCCGTATCTGTCTGAATAAACATCCGCTGCACAAAATATAGACATTTGTATTAATGATTATTAAACACAATCATATTTTTCTGTGTTTATTGAATTAATGACACTGAGTTTCTTTGTCGCGTTACAAGATGGCGGATGTCTAACGCTGTTTGTGAAGTGACGTCACAATGTTTATTTGAGCGCGTGCCGTTCCCACAAAAAAAGTTTAAACACAAAATACTCGAAACTTGATTTTTCCCAGGTATAACGCCTACGCCAACAGGTAGATCGCATTCTGGTCCATATACATGTCAAATTTCAGCAAACGTGTTCGGCCAGTTTTTAAGGCGCTCAAATCGCAGTGATTTGCACCAACTTAACGAAACTTAGCCCCCTTTATCATTCGTTCGATTGAACGTCATCAATGATGACGTCCAATACATCACTCATTCCATATGATACAAATCCTTTGGCCTTACCACATTCACCTAAATTTAATAGACAAAATCTTTGTAAATTGCTTGAAGACTTAAAATCTAAATTCGTCATAGTTCCTGCTGATAAGGCTGCTAATAATGTTATAATAATATGACGAGTGTTTTATGTTCAAACTACTAGACTTGCGACACCTTAAGGGTTTCGCGGGATGGAATGAGTGGGGAGATCATATACAATTTTCAGCTTTCCGGAAGCAAGGACCCTCTGGACGTGAAACATCAGCTTTCCAACACTATATGATTCCAGTTCCAAAGCACATATTGCATTAGTTCAATGGGAAGAACATAAAACGTCATATTTACAAATCTCTGAAAAACAAACAGTGCTAAAAAATATTTAAAGTAGTCATTTACTATTTAATTGATTATGTCCTCTGATTGTTGCATTTTTAATTTAAATATGTGTTCCTATATGCATTTATTGTTGTATTGACTTAAAAAACTAAAATGGATGCCAATTCTTAGTTTGCTGTCTAAGTCTACCCTAAAATTATACATGTTTCTTGCATAATTGAATTATCAAAAACTGCATACTTGTAAAGGCATTGTCAGAGTTATTTGGTTAAGTTAGAGACAAAGTAAAGCAAATATATTCATTTTTCTTAAAATGAATCATCCTCTGAAGCCCCCACTGGGATTCAAACCCAGATCTCTTTCCTCTGGGAAGGAAAGTATTCTATCTTGAAATACAAGGGCAAGTAAGAGGAAAATTTGCAATTTTAAACCTATAAACATATAAACTTAATTTTTCACATGAACTTAGAAACAACACAGACATCTCGGAATCTGAAACACATTACAGTTACAATTCAGGTTTTTAGTATTGTGCATTGTACATGAATGTTTAAATATTGTATTTATCCTTGGTACACAGAACTGCCTAAAGATGCGTAAAATACCAGTATTCAAATCTGAAAATATCCCATGTGTTTGTTTCACCCTGTAAGTATCCCTATTTTATTTCAATAAAGAAGTTTTTCCTTCTCCTGAAAATTTAACTAAATGTCAGTTATGCTACTTTTTCATTCAGCAAATGACATGTGTCCGTAATGTCAATTTTGAAAATTTGGTAAAAACAATATTTTTACCAAAAAGGTAGACTTAATATTATTAAACAGTTGATGTATGTCACCTTAATAAAAAAACAAAAATGGGAAAGAAATAAAATGTTTAAAAATGTCAGTTACATGACATATAACATTAAGTAGACGATATAGCTTTGATACTTTAGGATACGAGTAGACCTTAACACAATAGGATAAGAGTAGACCTGAACACAAAATTTACCCAAATTTTCAATTTTCTAACTATAAAAGGGGGCATTATTCTGTCAAAAAACAGAAAAAAATGGGTACGAAAAAAATGTGTGTACGAAAACAATTGGGTAAGAAAAAATTATGCCAAAAAAATATATGCTAAAATAGCTTGGGGTCTTGACCACCAAAACGGCTTGGATTTTAATTATGCTGAAATAACTCGGGGGTCATGACCACCAAACTGGCTTAGAATTAAATTATGCTGAAATAGCTCAGGATCTTGACCACCAACCTGGCTTGGATTTTTATTATGCTGAAAAAGCTTGGGATCTTTACCACCAAACTGGCTTGGATTTGAATTATGCTCATAGTTCGGGTTCTTGACCACCAAACTGGCTTGCATTTTAATTATGCTGAAATAGCTCAGGATCTTGACCATCAAACTGGCTTTGATTTTAATTATGCCGAAATAGTTCAGGATCTTCACCACCAAACTGGCTTGGATTTTAAATATGCGGAAATAGCTCGAGGTCTCGGCCATGAAACTGGCTAGGATTTTAATTATGCTAAAAAAGCTCGGGTTTTGACCACCAAACTGGCCTTGATTTTAATAATACCGAAATAGTTCAGGATCTTGACCACTAAACTGACTTGGATTTTAAATATGCTGAAATACCTCAGGGTCTCCCCCACAAAACTGGCTAGGATTTTAATTATGCTGAAAAAGCTTGGGGTCTTGATCACCAAACTGGCCTGAATTTTAATTATAATTTATACCGATATAGTTCAGGATCTTGACCACTAAACTGACTTGGATTTTTATTATGCTGAAATAGCTCGGGGTCTCCGCAACCAAACTGGCTTGGATTTTAATTATGGTTAGAAAGCTTGGGGTCTTTACCACAAAAATTGACCACCAAACTGGCTTGGATTTTAATTATACCGAAAAAGTTCAGGATCTTGACCACTAACCTGACTTGGATTTTAATTATGCTGAAATAGCTCGGGGTCTCTGCCACCAAACTGGCTTGGATTTTAATTATGGTGAGAAAGCTCGGTGCTTGACCACAAAAATGGCTTGGATTTTAATTATGCTGAAATAGCTTGGGATCTTTACCACCAAAGTGGGCGGGGCCCTGGGGTGGGTAATGTGAACATGGATGGTCGAGACACTGTGTTGTCATAAGAAATCTTAAGTATTAATTTGAAGTCAATTGGTGAAAAATGGTGCGGCAGAGGCCGACGCGTATTCCCATGCCGCATGTTTGACCCAGGGGGCGCCCCAGGGTTGGTAATGCGGCCATGCATGGTTGAGATTGACCGTAACTATTGTCTTAAGAGATTTCGAGTGCTTGACAGGTTAATGTAAGCCATCATGGAGACGGGTGGTTAATGTGGGTTGGTGGTAATTTAAAAGATGAAGTTTCAAAAATAATTATAAAAATAAAATTGGGGGGGGGATTCTGGGGTGGGGCATGGGGGATAGTTTGGGTGCAGTGCATTGTGGTATGTCAGGTAAGTGTTGTTTTGTCAAAGTATGAATCAAATGTGCTCATAAATAAAGAAGTTATGGCAATTTAAGCAAAATGTTCAATTATCTAAGTATAAAAGGGGCAATAATTCTGTCAAATGCTTGATACAGTTTTCTGCTCTTGTTTATAGATTGGGATCATGTTGGTAAAGAAGTATGCAAAATATGAAAGCAATATGGCAAAGGACATAGAAAATATTTGAGGTGTATGCAAACTTTAACATAGATTTATCAATAATATGCATATTCTATGTATAAAAGGTTAATAATTCTGTCAAAATGCTTGATTCAGTTGTCTGCTCTTGTTTATAGATTGGGATCATGTTGGTAATGAAGTATGCAAAATATGAAAACAATAAGTCAAAGGACATAGAAAATATTTAAGGTGGTATGCAAACTTTAACATAGATTTATCAATAATATGCATATTCTAAGTATAAAAGGGGCAATAATTCTGTCAAAATGCTTGATACAGTTGTCTGCTCTTGTTTATAGATAAGGGTCATGTTGGTAAAGAAGTACATGTATGCAAAGTATAAAAGTAATTTGTAAAAGGACAAAGAAAATATATGGGGTAGTACAAAAACTTTAACATGTGCACGCTAACGGTAACGCCGACGTGATCAGGATAGCTCCATTATATATATTTCATATATATTAGTCAAGCTAAAAATAAGTGAAAATCTCTGACCTGTCTCCACCCCATCCCCTTTAACTTTTGACCCAGGGGTCAGATCAAAATTCCATATAGTGCAGGGTCGCACATAATGCTCATAGCTACCATGTGTTTAAGTTTCAAGGTTCTAGTGCTAATGGTGTAGGAGATAGTGGCTAGGACAGACGGACAGACTGATGGTGGAGATAACCACAATGAACCTGTTAACAGCCAACTAACGCTGCCAACAAAGCACAAGCTTTACGTGTCAGGATGCGGCACTATCTATACAAACTGCATAAGGAATTACAAGACGCTTAGGGTTTGAGGGACACCAAACCTGATTATGAGTCTTCCACACCTTAAGCATCTTAATAACCCTTTGCATGCTGGGAAATTTGTCGTCTGCTAAAATGTCGTCTGCTGAATTTCTAAAATTAGCATTTTCTTCAAAATTTTTTCAAAGAATACTATCAGAATAGCAAACAGTTTGGATCCTGATGAGACGCCACGTTCTGTGGCGTCTCATCTGGATCCAAACTGTTTTCAAAGGCCTTTAAAATTCGGTTCCCGCACTGAAAGGGTTAAATATACTTATTTGCTTGTGTACATGTACCTGATAATAAATTATTATTATTACCTGTTTTGGCATCAACAAGCTTTATCAATTGGCCCTCAAATTTTGCACATAAACGCTACACGATCAACCAATATGCCTTTTCATTTCAAGTCGGAAAGCAATTTAGCCCTTATTCGGCCATTATAGGGTGGAGCAGGGCTTTTTTTCCTTCTTTGCGAGTGGCCCTGGAAGGACATTTCACAATTTTGATAGGGACAATTCACAAACCTAACAGGGCCGTGAATTTTTACAAAATTGGCCGTTTTTCACAATTTAAACAATTTCACGGCTCAGTTTTTCACAATTTTAAGAAGTTCGCGACTCAATTTTTCACAATTTTGAATAGTTCGCGACTCAATTTTTCACAATTTTGAAAAGTTCACGAATCATTTTTTCACAATTTTGAAAAGTTCACGACTCATTTTTTCACAAAGTGAGGGTGCCAGGGCCGCTTCACAAAGTCAGGAAAAAAAGCCCTGGGGTGGAGGATCTATTTAAAATACAACTATTCCAGATACAAAAATATGAATTCATTTATTTAATGCACTTATTTTCTTCTCTTTTGCTACGAAATGACCATAAACCAGCTTTCCCAGTCATATTTTGCACTAGCAGATGATATTTCTTTTTTTACATATGAAAGGTAAAAAGAAATTCAAGCAGCATTTTATAATATAAATTTTAAAATGCACTCAATCATGCACTTCCAAACAAAATTATTGTAATTCTGTTATTTATAATCATATTAATAATGCCTCATTTTTCTCAAGTTTATGGTTTACTAGCTTTTTTTCCCAATTTTATGGTTTATCTTGATTATTTTCTGAATTCAAAAGGCACTGGCTTAAAAAAACTGTCTATGCATGTAACTGTATATTGAAATCTCTTTATGAGTGATTATAAATGCATGATAAAATTCTAACATGTTATGTAATAGATAAATCTATATTGTTTGTATTTTTTCGTAAACATTATTAGCCACCGTTGTTGTCAAACATATATTTTTGTTTTATTAATGACGTTGTTTCACAGATTACTGTAACAGAGCTACAGATAAGGTGGGCATTTGTGCAAATACCCAATGTAAAATTGCCGATTACGCATAGAAAAATAAAACCATGCGTTCCGAAACCCCATTGAAATTGCCGATTACGCATATCATATTTTTCCTTTGCATAACGAGTAAATTTGTCCCGGAAATACCCTGGTCCGAAATACCCGGATTCTTTCCGCTTTGTTCAAGCGCTTTCAGTATAACCTTCAGTACAATAATATGTACGGAAAAAAGTGTCTTTGTGACTACGTGTTATTGTTGTGAAAATGTCGAAATCGTGAGGCCTTAAAAATGGAAACATCGTATCCTAGGCACAAAGAAACTCAATTTTAAGATATTTAACCGCAGGCAACACAAAATCAGAAGCGGAAAATATAGTGAAACTAATTCTTGACGATATTATGTCGGAGGCAATTGCTGTCAGTGCTTACATTGTAAGAAAACTGGTGGAAAAAATCGTTGAACTTTTTTTTGAATCAAGACTGTATATTATGGATACATCTACATAATTACACAAAATCTCTGAAACTAATCAATTAAGAGTGGAACTACAACCAGCTTATTCAGATAAGCAGGTGAGAATTTAAGACAATGAACATACCCAATTTTAAAACAAAGGTACCCAATTGTCAATTAAAGTACCCGTTGTGGGTACCGACTTTTTTGTACCCAATTGAATATGAAAATACCCAATTGAACTCAAAAGTAGTGGGTATTAACCCAATTACTCAGAAAAGTTATCTGGAGCTCTGCTGTAACGTACAATCTTTATACGGAATGAAGGAGTTTTTATTTACAAGTACACTTTTTGTATTTTTTTGATAGTCTACTTAATTTTTGTTTTACTGTTAAATAAAATAACGCCGCACGCGTCAGACTAATGTCGTTAAAATCTAGAGTTTAAATGAAATTATGTCACACGATATACGTATAAAAATATTTAACTGCATGTCCGACTTGTCGTCATTAAATTCAAGTCGTCATTAAATTCAAGATTTAAAATGAAAATACGTCACAAGATATATGTACTTCATACCATACGAGTTTTTTAGGATATTTTCAGATCTGAATACTGGTATTTTACGTGTTAAACTTTAACTGTAATGTATCGCAGATTCAGAGATGTATGTTTTGTTGTAAAGGTCATTTAACCCAACATATCTCAGACACAAAGAGTGTCCAAATTTGTGCAAACAATTAAATTAAAACTAAGACATTTATCGATTGTCATTACCTGCTGTATAATTTATTTGTGTACTGACATATATTCAATTGTGGTGAAATCAACCGGGATCACCTTGGTGAGAATCTGGTGGAAAAATCACTGCACTAACCTGAAACATCAGTCTGTCATGATTGATTGCTCAGTTGTACATATTTTTCTAATTCTGGCTACCATAACTTTAAATGTCGCTTTTTATGATTTTTGACTGGCGCGACTTTATAGTTATGGACCAACCCCATTAGGAAAGTCAACCAGAAAATGCCGAAAAGTCGACAGTTAAAAAAGACCGGTCCAAAACAGCTTTTAAATGCAGTTATTGGCCCATATCAATCACTTGATTGGAAAGATTGACATTTTTCACATTTAACTGATACATTCTTTCACAAAATACTATCTTAAACATTTAAAATTTATCTATTCTGCTCTTACATATCGAGAAAAACAGCGATGTGACAGACTTTCTTGAAATGCGAATCTCCCGAGATTTCACGGTCATATGATGGTATTTCTACTTTTAGTAACATACCGTGTGCTCAAGTGTTTTCAAATTCAGAATGACATTTCCCGGTATTTTAGAATATTCTGGCTTGTTTTGTGAACAAATTGTAGTGTAAATACAAACTCAAAGTAAATATTTAAAACTACCCGATTCACACTGAAATCATTTTTATAATCCACCAGACTTGTTGTTAATCACAAATAATAGATTTCAGAAAACGAAAGTAATGTTTACAATTTCAGCAAAAAATGTCAAGGTCGTTCGAAAGTATCCAAATTAAAACTAGTCTTGGACAAAGCGACAATGGCGTCAAAATTGTGAATTTCAGACTGATGAGAGTTATTTTCATCTATTGTAAGATGCATTTGAAACATTTGAACCTTAAAATATTCCTCGGTGCAGTAATTTATATTCATTCACCAATATATGTAGAAATGTATCCAAGAAAATGAGTATTCTTTGATTTATAGCATGACATAAATATGTTACGACTCTGGTTGACTTTTGATACGGGGTTGGCTTCATCATACAGGTATGTCAATACTATATCAGTGTCCAACAAATTTCTTATTGCATGTTATAGATATTACATGTATGTGCACATGTATGTGTACTTAAATTCGGACAGCACGTTAAGTTGGAAACGTAAATAAAGCGTTTAGATGATCAATACGACTGACTCGTATGGTGTTAATCAATGCAATTGCTCTTTTTAACAACAAATACCGAGTTTCAAGAAATCAAGAGTATTAAATCATTTATTTACTTGTGTCCGACTTTAAGTTCTGTCCGAATTTACGTATTGCATCCGTATGTTACGACACTAGTGTGCAGTCAGTATACAATACAATAATTGTTTCAATAATGAAGGAACTGATACAGTGTAACGGTAACGATACAGCGTGTTTACATTATATTTTATTAAGAGGAAATGTCAATGCCAAATAATTCGCGAGATACCCCGGTACTTTAGTTGAAATTCACAACGAAACTTTTAATGGAAACTAAATGATCTCAATGATGTACCCGCTACGAAATTTTTATTTACAAATAAATACACCCATGCCAATTTGTGCGCGCTTTTTATCTGGACCAGGGGCCTATACGTTTGTATAGGTCCCTGTCTGGACAAAGAAATTCATTTATTAAATGTAGAACTTTGTAACCTAAAATAGCTGTACACAACGTGTGCAAACCGTCGCAGGTGATTTACGCAAGTTGCAATTGAACGGTCCTGATTGGGAGCTTATTTCATCATATCTTTAAATAGAATCATATGCCGAAATTCAATTGACACTTTAGAAAATTTCAAACGTTTGTGTTTATGACTCTCATCGTCTATATTACCCTCCCATAATTTGGTTTAAAAAAAATTAAATTGGGCATATATGGGATTATTGATTAACAGTCGATCAATCCAATTATTAATTGACAATGCAAACTAATTAGCAGGTGTTAACCGCGTTGTTATTAATATTCATTTTCGGTTTCGTTACCGTTTTGAAGAATCCGCTATTGTTTTGATTTATTTAATGTTCGGCATCCTTGGATATTTAACGACATCAAAAACGTAGTCGCTCTTACTCATTGTTGCGGTTAACAAAGAATTCCAAACTGCGAAATGATGTTGCATCATGTGCGCCAACTATCCAACCGGCTCTCATTATATTATTAGCAGACGACAAATGTTGATTCTGATTGAATGATTAAAATGCACTCTTACTGTTTACGACATTACCGCAAGTGATCGGTGATTGATAAGATAATTGATTGCACTTTGTTATCGGATTATAAACAAGACACGGTGTAGAAACACATGGTCAGCGTGTTTATTCTACGTATGTCTGTCAATAAAACGGGCTACCGCTCTTATAGATTTATAGTAGCCCGGCGGGCGTCAGCTGAAACATTTCAGTAGCCCGATGAAAAAATTCTGTAGCCCCCGGGCTCCGGGCAATGGATTTGTCGGACACTGCTATATAAATTGTACACTGAAGTTTCTTTAGCTAATATTTTTCTTATGTTGACAGACCATTGACATTGCTGGGGTTTGTTGAGATAAATACTTATTATCATCAGGGGCAGGAAGACATTATAGACATTAAACAGCGTATCATTACGTAGACAACAGTTGCACAACTGTATGCGTAAAAGGTAAATCAGTATATTAATAATTATGTTGACAACTAGCTTACGTAGCAACGTCCGAAAATATGAAATATCCGACATCTATTTCAATATTTAAAATTCAAGATATAATGACTACTGAACTGTTTTACTTTAAGGAAAAAAACAGTAAAAGTATGTTTTTTATGAAAATGAAACACAACAAACAATATACTTATCATGATAACGGCTAAACGACTTATTATCCCAATATAACACTGTCATTGAATCGCACATTTCAATTAAAAATTATTCCCCTTGAATGTTAATGCATATTGATATAACGAATTCATCAAACGTTATCAAACATGAGTAATTTGCATTGCATCGGATTCCCACAATATTATGTGGATGTAAATCGGATCCGGTTGTTGTTTATGTGTCAAGCTCATTTTGCCAGTGAGATACTTAAATTTCTTGCGTAGTAAAATCGGCTAGATTGAACTTTACCGGTACGCAGTTGTTTACCACTATCAAATCTACTGTAAAGTACACAAAGATACTTACATAATTCTGCCGTATCTGTCTGAATAAACATCCGCTGCACAAAATATAGACATGTGTATTAATGATTATTAAACACAATCATATTTTTCTGTGTTTATTGAATTAATGACACTGAGTTTCTTTGTCGCGTTACAAGATGGCGGATGTCTAACGCTGTTTGTGAAGTGACGTCACAATGTTTATTTGAGCGCGTGCCCGTTCCCACAAAAAAAGTTTAAACACAAAATACTCGAAAACTTGATTTTTCCCAGGTATAACGCCTACGCCAACAGGTAGATCGCATTCTGGTCCATATACATGTCAAATTTCAGCAAACGTGTTCGGCCAGTTTTTAAGGCGCTCAAATCGCAGTGATTTGCACCAACTTAACGAAACTTAGCCCCCTTTATCATTCGTTCGATTGAACGTCATCAATGATGACGTCCAATACATCACTCATTCCATATTTCACTAGAACTTTCACAAACTACATCATATTGTGATTACAATAAGCAACCAAATGAAATTATTGCCGACCATATTGCCGAATGCAAAAAAATAAATGTAATTGTCAATATTACTGACAGGAAATTGCCATCACTTTACTGGATACCTAAATTACATAAAACGCCATATAAAAGGCGTTAAATCGCTAATTCAGTGTCTTGTACCACCAAGCAATTATCAGTGTATCTTACTCCTGCATTGAGTGCTATTAGATATCATATAGCTAAATATTGTAATAAAGTTTATGAAAATAGTAATATTAACCTATTTTGGTCAATACAAAACTCCTTAGAAGTTATTGATAAAATTGAAAAGAAAAAATATAAGGTGTCACAAGTAAGCAATTATGATTTTTCTACATTATATAAAACGCTTCCTCACGCTTTAATAAAATCCAAACGTGTTTCTTTGATTGAAAAAACTTTTGCTAGAGAGAAGTGTTCATATCTAGCTTTAAACACTAAAACAGCTTTTTTTACTAATCAGATATTAGATAATTACATCATTTGGACTGGTCTTGACTTTTGTACAGCACTTACGTTTCTTCTGGATAGCTTGTTTGTTGTATTTAATGGTAAAATATTTAAACAAACTATTGGCGTTCCGATGGGTACTTATTGTGCCTCACTTATAGCTGATCTTTTTTATATTGTTATGAAAGCGAATTTATGTTAGAATTATCTAAAACTAAACAAGTAGATTTGATTCAATGTTTTAACCTTACTAGTAGATACATTGATGACATACTTAATTTAGATAATTCATTATTTGAACACTATATTCACAAAATCTACCCAAACGAACTAGTCTTAAATAGATCGTCTCAATCCAATACAGACGCTGCGTATTTAGACTTACATCTTACTATTAATAATAATATTATTAAAACTAGTTTATACGACAAACGAGACGACTTTAACTTTGATATTGTGAATTTTCCGTTCCTAGATGGCAGGATCCCTAAAGGTCCTTCCTATGGTATTTACATTTCACAGTTGGTACGTCATGCCAGAGCATGTTCTTGTATTAAAGATTTTAATGATCGTAATCTTATATTAACAAAGAAATTGCTAAAACAAGGCTTTTTGTATCATAACCTAAGAAGTAAATTCGCTAAATTTCACTCAAAGTATGGTGTTTTAATTTCTAAATATAATGTTTCTTTAAAATGGAATTTAAATAATGGAATTTCCCATCCATCATTTTATGGAGACGTTTTGAAGCGTGTCCGAAAATTAAAATATGTTAAAGAAAATGTTCATATTAAACTTTTTAATTTAATTAACTCGTTTTTATCAAAAGGATATGATGCTGATGTACTTAAAAACACGTGCTTGATGGTTTTCGATTCACTATATATTTCTTCTCTTAAAATTTGGAATCATTAGTGATATTATTGGCATTTGTCTCTGTTGAACATAATTGTGTCTTTGTGTCGTAGGAACAAATCTACATGATAAACTAAATTTAGACTCACATCGTACATTGAATCATGAATTTCACAGGCGTCTGTTTATTATACAATTTTAATATACGTAAATTAATAAATACAATAAATAAAACGACACATTACTCCAAAAGTTAATCTCATTTTTTACAGTTTCATTTATATCATTAACACCGCGGGCGCCAGTCTAAAGCACATGGCATAAATCAGCGTGAAGTTGTTTCCTGTGACTGCAGGTTTTTACAAGACAATAGTTCTATTGTGAATTCGCACTGGAGAATCGTTAACGCATATCTGTATACACCCCTGAAGAAGTCATACGACCCACTTTCACTGTTGTAATCTTCATTCATAGGTCATTGGTTTTATATCGTTCAATTTTCATTTTATTTATTTCATTTCTGATAGGTGTTTCTTGTTAGATTTATTTTTTAGCAATCGCATAAACAACAAAGGTATGTAATATGGATCCTTTACACCCATTATTGCTCCTTCTTCCTGTATTTGCACGATGATGATCTGAAATATGAACTTTATGACGCTATATTTTTTAATCTTTTTCTATAAAGAAGGAATGTAGTAGATACTTGTTAGTAGTTTCATTTCATCGTGCCTCAAAAAGTCGTAACTCTCTTGTTCTGGTATCTTTCCTACCATTGAGTAATTAAATGATAATTAAATTGAATGCGTTTTACTTCCCTTTTATTATTGTTTAATTTGAGTTACAATGCTATAAGGTTAATTTTTATTTACAATTAAATGTAACATGAATATTGCTGGGCCAAGTGTGAGGTTGAGCGCTCTAAAACCGGTTTAAACCCCCAATGCTTTGCATTGACCGTTCCAAGGCGGTGACCCCAGCTTTATTCTCATTTGTGTTTATGTTGTTTTGTATTCTGCTGTTTTGTACTGTTTGGGCAATTGGTCACTCGCCTTAAATGAAGGACCAACTGATTGTTTATGATAATAATTCAATACTGCTCCAGCAGCTGGAGTTTCACTTCTTTATATTGATTTGCACAACAGTTTGATGTGTGCTGCGTGGATGCAGTAGCGTGTATCCCCGTACATATCTTCGATGTTGTTTTATTTTCAGCCTCCAGAGGCTGGTAGCGGTGTTGTTTTTTTATTATTTTTAGAAACCTTGTTTAAGACCTTTCTTATACTTAGATTCTTATACATTCTCTGTACTTATAAAGTAAACGTGTATGTCCATCAATTGAGAGTTCTGCAGGTTATACTGAATTTGTACAGACCATTATCTGACAAGCTGCCTTTTACTCTTCTGTGTATATTGGCTTGGCAATGTGTATTAATGTGGCTATAAGATTGGTGGTTTCGCTTAATAAAAAACCTACGGATAGATTGATTACCAAAAACCCTAAAGTTGTTCTCTCCCCATTGAGAATTCCGATTACACGTAGTATTCATTTGCCTTTAAATTACAGACAGTGGCTTTTTTCTAAACCTACAGTCAAATTAAGTTTACTTCGAACATCTTTTATTGGAGATACTATGCGGCATTGTTCTAGTTCGCAGCGTAATCAAGCTCCGTGTAATCGGTATCCTACAATAAATAAGTGCAACTCCAGGAAGTGTTTATGTTGCAAGTTTTTAAATATGTCCTCTTTCATTCTTTCTTCTGTTAATAACCGCAAATTTTCAGTTAACATTAAATCCGATGTCTTATGAAATTCTATGCATGTGGTTTATGTCATCACTTGAAATGTACCCTGTTGTGGTGCGCAATACGTTGGGAAGACTGGTAGATCACTTAAAACACGTTTTAGGGAACATTCTTTTTTAAATTAAAAATAACAATAAATATTACAACTTCATTTACCAACATTTTAATAAAACGGGTCATAGCATAACAAATATTTCAATTCAACCTGTGGAGCAACTTATTTTTAATAATAGTACTTCAAGTCAGTGCCAATTAAAAGCAATGTGCACGTCGGAATTTGAATGGATTAAACGTTTGCAATCAGCTTACCCACTTGGATTAAATGATAATATTCTAAATGTTGGAACTATTTCTAAAAATAAATCGATTAATTCATTTTCTCTGTTTAGTAAACGTCTAAGAAATAAACGTTCACACGGCATTAGGAAAAATGGTAACTTAAGGCGAAAATTTTAACGTCTGCTTTCTTAAAATGACTGCTACACTTTATTTCAAAATGGGGGTAAACATAAATTACTAAGTACACTTTGCTCTCTTTCTGTTTCTTCGTTGGCGCATATTGATAAGGAATGTAAACTTATTTTACTTCAATCTGACCCTCTATATGAATGTGCTTTTATTATTGAATCTTTCACTGACTTCTATCGTTAACCTTTTATTGAAAATGCACTTAACAAAACTAGAAATCGTATCAAAATTGAGTTTTGTAACAAAGGTCTTGATTTAATTGACCTCCCAAAAATATTCAATGATAAAAACGTACGTCGGTTGATTCCCCCATATTTCCGCAATACTGAATCACCACTTATTTGCTACAAATATAGTAAACCTGTAAGAAGTATCGTTTTTAATTATAATTCTATTTCCACAGATATTAATGTAATAAGAAATTGTCCTACATCATGTGACTGTTCTAGTTCCAAATATATATATGGTCCAGTTGGACATGTTATTACTGGGGACCTTAATTTCATTCAAAATAAAAACATTAGAAATTTACTACGCAGAGGCCCTAAGTATAGATTGCCCAGGGGGTGGATCGTACGCAAGTAACTGGCGTGGTGTAAGTGAGAAAAATAGTAACTGGTGTTCAAAATGGCGGTTAACGGGTGATTTTTGAATGTTTTCGTCGGAATTTTTGAAAGGTTTGTACATTTACCATATTTATTCGACATTGTCTTTACGCGCAGGATGATCTACTGATATTCATTTAAGCTCGGTATAAATCCTGTAGATTCATTATTAATATTAAAAAAGTTATAGAAGACTTTATACGCAAATGCCTCATTGTTTACGATTGACACGATTCATTTTATGTGCATTTTTAAACCATATATAAGGGTTTCTCAGCAGTTTTCATGGAAAGGTGGACTCAAGAACCATCATAGTTTAACATGTATCAGCACCAGGATGCTTCCAATAGGCAATCGCAATATATGCATCAAAATTCTAAAATTAAACCCCATTTCAATAACTGGTGAGCACAGTACCCCCACGTTCAGTTACTGGTGTCTATTCAAAAGAGTACACAGAAAAAAAGAAAACATAATAAAAAACGCATGTTTATATTTGCTTTT
This sequence comes from Dreissena polymorpha, assembly GCF_020536995.1. NCBI lineage: Eukaryota > Metazoa > Mollusca > Bivalvia > Myida > Dreissenidae > Dreissena > Dreissena polymorpha. The sequence continues at coordinate 9,274,057 of NC_068361.1, forward strand.
TAAAAACGTGATGCATTACTTTAATTTGTGAAGTCACAATAAATTGCAAGGTGGCATAGAAGAGGCATGGAAGATTATTTTTTTCAATTCACATGCGGACGTATTGGTTTCAATTGTGCACGAATTATTTCGAATGCTCACGAATGGCTTTTATCGTGCGCAAATAATAGTGAATAAGTGCGCACGTATTCACCTGTAAGTACACGCGCGCTTGCTTTAAGTTCTGCGTTCGCTCGTTTTGCTTTTTCATTGATCTATTTATCACATGCGCACGTATTGCTTTCTTTTTGCGCTCGTATTGCTTTTAATTGCGCACATATTGATTTCTAGTGCGCATGTATTCATTAGAAAATGCCTTCGTATTTATACACACTTCCGTGCCGCAAGTATTCATTTTAGTCCAAATAATTAGAAGTAATATACCGATTACGTCTCAACGGTTTACTATATTTTTCCATTGCAAATTGATTTCAAAGTATTTTTCAGTTTTTCTTGTTAAGTCATTGCTTATGCATAAAATTATCATATGTTAGACACAAATGAGAACGATTACCCTTTACATGTGTGAGAAATGTGCAAGAATACCACTTGTGTAAGTTTAGAAAAATGGGTTATTCTTTAATGCAGAATTACTTTGAACTAGATTAAATAACACAAGGGGCTACACATGAGTCATCCTGAATAAAACACGGCAAAAGTATCCAATCATATAGAGAAACAAGTTAATTATAACCGGCTAATGACGTTAAACTATGCAACTTTCAACTGACACAGTGCCAAGCCTATATGGCAACAAACAGTGGGAGTGTTTTCTGACCTTGGATAGCTTTACTTGTAAGTTTTAATTCACGTTTTTCTTATGCCATAAGAAAAAAATTGTCTATTTTTTTGTTCAATAATTTGTGCATGACCATTTTGCGCTGTTATATGAATTTGCAGTCGTTACAGCTACCGACATGAAGTTACCGACATGACTTCCTGTCGGAACTATACAAATGACGTAAAACGAAATGAGGTGGATGTATATCATATTTGCAGGAGTAGTATTTACTATTACGTGCACACGTGAACACATAAGTAATGCGTGCGCAAGTATTTGACAAAAAATACCCATGTGCCCGCTATGCCGTCTTGAAATAGTTTAAACCTTCCAATAACACAAAGAATCCATATCGTTCACATTTTATTAACTGTAATACCACACACAGTTAAGACACACTTATTGTTCATGAATAAATGAGTCGCGTTCTGAGAAAACTGGGCTTAATCCAGTCCGCACAGGCTTATCAGGGACGACACTTAACGCCTAAACTTGATTTTCGGTAAGGAGGGACTTGCTTGAAATTAAATAAACAGTAAAAACGGAAAGTGTCGTCCCTGATTAGCCTGTGCGGAGTGCATACGCTAATCTTGGACAAGACTTTCCTCACATGCATTATGTCCAGTTTTCTCAGAACGCGGCTCAAATATAGTGGGAGTCATTGAATGTGTATTCCACGCAGTCTAACAACGTCATTTTTCAATCGGTGATACTTAAATCATATATAACAGGAGACTTATTTTATGTGTTATTACAGATGGAATCGTCCAACGAAGATCAAATTCAATCCAAAGTGTGCGGTGTTGCATTATCATGTGCATACTCTTTAAAGCGGCACATGCAGCTTCATAGTGATTCCACATACGAGTGCGATTATCCAGAGTGCGGAAAAAGATTCAAGTGTAAAAAATCTCTGCAGCGTCACACCCGTTCCCACACCGATGGTCCAAAATTCTGTAGTCACTGTGGGAAGAAGTTCACAGCGACGTATTGGCATAACAAGCATAAACATGAGATTCACCGAGGCAAGGCATCGAAGTATTCATGTACAGTGTTTGCGAAGCCATGTCAGTCGGGATACGCACTTCAACAACACTTGAGTTCACATTCGGATGAAAAAAATACACCTGTGAAATATGTTCGAAGTCATACAAAACCCCATCAATTCTTCGAATACACAAATGCAGCCCTCCGGACGATGGAGAAGGAAAGCATGCCTAGGCAACATGCACCAAAACATTTAAGACAATGAGGCTGTTGAAACAGCACATGAATAAGCACGATGCTCCCAAATGTTCTTGCCACGTCTGTGGAAAAATGTTCAAATGGAAGCATTGAATGACAAATCATATTAAGCAATGTGGTGTGGAAATAAATCAAGGGTAATTCTAACACCCTTTCTTGTAAAACTACAACTTTTGCCACTGCTTCACTGTTTATTAATTCATTGTTTGAATTGTTTGTTTTAAAAGTTGAGTGTCAGTTTTTGCTTAATTAACGAAATTCCTATTCAAACCAAAAATCACAATGTTTCCTTTAATTAATTTGAGCTTTATCGTCGTTTTAAAGTGATATTATGGGCATTTTTCACTGTTGAATTGAGCTGAAAAGAATTAACAGGTCAAAAGAGTTCGGTAAAATGTGGTTACTGACCAATTATCTGCAACTCAACTTGCTACCAGTTGTTTATAAAAATATATTAATATTCGATATTTTACGTGACTGGTGAGTCGTGTAAGCCGAAATGATCCGTAATTTTTGTTTGTGTCTTTGTGTCGTATGAACGAATCTGAACTAAAACTAAATTTAGTATATCATTGTTTTAGTATGTCGATGCTGCATAAATATATATAAGTGTATATGAAGTGAAAACACCAAAAATTAACAACGGTTGCGATAGACACCTATAAACTGACAGATGCCCATAATATCACTGAAATGTTAGTAATCAGGAAATCAACACTGACAGTCTTTTTGAAGTTATTTTTCTCGAATGTTTTGAAACTTATAGGCTTGCATTGTATGACATGTTTTAGGTCATAATTTTGAATGTACATGTATTACACATCCGTTCTTTTATAAATAGGAAAGGAAAAATAGATTTTAATAATTAAGTTATCACAGTTGATTTTTAAGTTTTTTGTTGACAAGCTGTATGTTCTATATTAAGAGTAGACATTCTGGAAATGAGTGTTTGTTTTTGTATACACAGAGGGAGTAATCACGTGACAAACAAGCTGGCGACGTCCATGCCGAGGCAGGTATTTTCGTCGATTTATACCCTTTATTACTTGTATTATGTTTTCTTATTCCGCTCACTTTCCAGACATATTTTGAAGAAAGTTTCTGGCTTTATTTCACAGTAATATTCGCTCTATATCTCGACTTTACTCGGTGCGAAATTTCTTAGCGGGATGACCTAATTAGGGCTCCACTTAGAAAATTTGCACCGAGTAAAGTCGAGATATAAAGCGAATTTAAATACGAAATAAACGCTAATCACCGTTTTACTGATATGGCTGGAAAGTGAGCGTCATTTAAAAAATAAACGAAGAAAAAAAGGTATAAAACGGCGAAAAAAGACTGTCTCGGCATGGACGTCGCCATCTTGACTATCACGTGATTACCCCCTCTGATACACGTAGTTGTTTTTGTTCTTATTTCCCAATATGTACATTCCAATAATATGTGATTTTGTAAATTTGTCTGTGATTATAACACATTGACAGATAGATAATCAAAAAATATGTATACATTGTGTTCGGATTTCGGCAAATTCATTGTTAATATATTTAAAAATATTTTGTGTTGGAAGTCATGCAAAGGTCTTATATAGTATGCATTTTGGTGCTAGTTAAGTATCATATAAGTGACATTAACCATACATTAATAACGTAATATACTTTTCTAGTCGTTTAAAGTTGGCCTGGACTCTGAGTGTGCTCACATTTTATTGTGATAAATATCCCCCCCCCCCCTCCGAACCGCTGTGATTATCATTACAAATAGTAATGTGATTTTATGTTTCATTATTATTACATTCGTAAATAGTAACACAATGTGTGTTAATACCGTGAGTCGTGTTCTGAGAAAACTGGGCATAATGCATGTGCGTAAAGTGTCCCAGATTAGCCTGTGCAGTCCGCACAGCTAATAAGGGACGACACTTTCCGCCTTAATTTGATTTTACCTAAGAAGAGACTTCATTTAAATAAAATGTCATAAAAGCGGAAAGTGTCGTCCCTGATTAGCTTGTGCGGACTGCACAGGCTAATCTGTGACGACACTTTACGCACAAGCATTATGTTCAGTTTTCTCAGAACGCGTCTCCCGTGTTTCGTGTCAATTTACATTTATTCGTTTTGAATCATTATTTAAATGTTAATAAACGTAACAAAAAGTATAGTACATTTTATTTTGTCTTATTTGTATTGTATTTTATGTATATATTATATTATATATTATATTATATCATGTGTAGTGTATTATACAGATTCATGCATTCATGTAAAACACAAGCGTGAAAGTCACAAAACGGGTAATACAACTTTTACCGTGTCACACAAATATTATTTACTTTTAATCTCATACTGATCAACATTCCGAGAACTCTTTAAATAAGAAAACACGCCTCGTTGACTTTTGTTATTTGTCTCTTATGCACATTATCTGACAAAGCTTTTCCATGATTTCCGGGAGACAAATATTGTTCCCAGATTGGTTTAAAGGGACTATGATAACTAAAGTGTATTCATAGATATAACAATGTAAGGAATAAAATATATAAATACTCCTTTTTACTTAGACAAGTCTTAACCAAAAATAGCACAATACCAAATGGTAAATGTTAAATTTAAACAACACAATCACTGAAAATGCTTTTATAAATAAATACAAAACAGATGTCAGCATCATGGTTAATTAACCAAGGACAATTGTGAAGTTACCTATAAACACATATCAAGTTTGGGTTATTCTCCATTTACTATTTGCGGATATAAGTTGTTTGGAGAAAAAATGAGGGGTCATATTTCATAATGATATTAAGTCAGTATTACTTGTTCAAATATTCAGGGTTGATCATTTACTTTCTAAATTAGAAAATAAATAATACAACTAAAATTATTATGAGGCTGAAATTGTAGTGTATAACAATTACAGGTTCTTACTCGTTTCAGCGTGATACGCATTTTTTCAAGTTAAGATTAAGAATAAAATATAGATATGTATGCTACTGGTTTACAACCGGCATTGTTCCTGAAGTTTAATCATACCCAATCTGAACCGCACAAAACGATATTGAAAAATGTTGCCTTTTTATGCAATACGTATAGTTGTTCTGTTATACAAACAATTGCTTAGCAGTCTTGTGTTAACCCTTGACAGGTAAGCAACTTACAAAAATATGTTTTAACATAAATATTATTATATTTAATTCGACAGTACCTTAACAAACACATATCTGACTATTTTAGTCACTTTAAGTCAATTATTTATAAATTTAGTAAGGTTATATAAAATGTTGACATTTCAGAAAAGGGTAAACAACTCGTATTTAAAAAAAAATGTCATGTTCAAATACTGCTAGCAAGAAATGATATCCGTTGCATTACTTATTTCTTCCTTGCTTATACAAAATCATTTATTTATGATTAAAACAACATTGTCAATATGAATCCCTTTTTAATGTCAAAGTCACTTTAAATCAGCTACTATGAAAAGAGCATTATTTGTTTTATTTAGAGTTCGTTTAAATCATTAGATGAAATGCCAAGTCTTAAAGAAGGTAGTATTTTTGATTCATTAACTTTGAAGTGCTCACGAATCGACTGAACGCCTTTCGGAATTCCACCAAGGTTGCTTATCGTTCCCTTCTTTCCTTTGTGCGGAGCCCTTATGTCAAACTCACGGTTTCTGAAACATTAAGTGTTCGTAGCATAGAGAGAGAAATCCAAAAACTGCAATTAAATTTAAATAATGCGTTATGATGTTCCCGAAGGAAGACATATAGTCTTTGCACCGTCTGTCCATAATTGTGTTTCCGGTCCATAACTTTGTTATTAGTATTAATTGTTATTATGTGATTTTTGTGTGAAACGAATTGTAGATAAAATGATATTTCGATTCTTTTCGAGTCTGAGTCTATAAATCAGACTTAAACGTTGGTGATTTCAAGCCTTGTTTTTATGTACACAAACCTAGTGTGCTTTTTACATAAACACGAGTTACTGAAAGTGGGGGTAATGTGCTCACCAGTTATTGAAATGGGGTTTAATTTTCCAATTTTGATGCATATATTGCGATTGCCTGTTGGAAGCATCCTGGTGCTCATTAAAGGTAAACTATAATGGTTTTTGAGTCCACCTTTCCATAAAAACTGCTGAGAAACCCTTATATATGGCATAAAAATGCACATACAATGAACCGTGTCAATCGTAAACAATGAGAATCTTGTGCATAAAGTCTTCAATAACTTTTTAATATTGATAATTCATCAATAGGATATTTACCGAGGTTTAATGGATATCAGTAGATCATCCTGCGCGTAAGTGTAATGTCGAATAAGTATCGTAAATGTACAAACCTTTCAAAAAACCCGACGAAAACATTCAAAAATCACCCGTGAACCGCCATTTTGAACACCAGTTACTATTTTTCTCACTTACGCCACGCCAGTTACTTGCGTACGATCCATCCCCTGATTGCATATTCCTGTTGATTTTGATGACTGCATTAAGAAAATCGTAATATCCTTACAGGATTATTGCATTCAATGGTGCAGGAAGGAAAATGCTGAAATTACTGCACTCAATGATTAGAAAACAAAAATATTTAGTATGGCGATGAATAAAATATATTTTTATGATACAAATCCTTTGGCCTTACCACATTCACCTACATTTAATAGACAAAATCTTTGTAAATTGCTTGAAGACGTAAAATCTAAATTCGTCAAAGTTCCTGCTGATAAGGCTGCTAATAATGTTATAATAATATGACGAGTGTTTTATGTTCAAACTAGTTCACTAGAACTTTCACAAACTACATCATATTGTGATTACAATAAGCAACCTAATGAAATTATTGCCGACCATATTGCCGAATGCAAAAAATTAAATGTAATTGTCAATATTACTGACAGGAAATTGCCATCACTTTACTGGATACCTAAATTACATAAAACGCCATATAAAAGTCGTTTTATCGCTAATTCAGTGTCTTGTACCACCAAGCAATTATCAGTGTATCTTACTTATGCATTGAGTGCTATTAGATATCATATAGCTAAATATTGTAATAAAGTTTATGAAAATAGTAATATTAACATATTTTGGTCAATACAAAACTCCTTAGAAGTTATTGATGAAATTGAAAAGAAAAAATATAAGGTGTCACAAGTAAGCACTTATGATTTTTCTACATTATATACAACGCTTTCTCACGCTTTAATAAAATCCAAACTTGTTTCTTTGATTGAAAAAACTTTTGCTAGAGAGAAGTGTTCATATCTAGCTTTAAACACTAAAACAGCTTTTTTTACTAATCAGATATTAGATAATTACATCATTTGGACTGGTCTTGACTTTTGAACAGCACTTACTTTTCTTCTGGATAACTTGTTTGTTGAATTTAACGGTAAAATATTTAAACAAATTATTGGCGTTCCTATGGGTACTAAGTGTGCCCCACTTATAGCTGATCTTTTTTTATATTGTTATGAAAGCGAATTTATGTTAGAATTATCCAATACTAAACAAGTAGATTTGATTCAATGTTTTACCCTTACTAGTAGATACATTGATGACATACTTAATTTAGATAATTCATTATTTGAACACTATATTCACAAAATCTACCCAAACGTACTGGTCTTAAATAGATCGTCTCAATCCAATACAGACGCTGCGTATTTAGACTTACATCTTACTATTAATAATAATATTATTAAAACTAGTTTATACGACAAACGAGACGACTTTAACTTTGATATTGTGAATTTTCCGTTCCTAGATGGCAACAACCTAAAGGTCCTTCCTATGGTATTTACATTTCACAGTTGGTACGTTATGCCAGAGCATGTTCTTGTATTAAAGATTTTAATGATCGTAATCTTATATTAACAAAGAAATTGCTAAAACAAGGCTTTTTGTATCATAACCTAAGAAGTAAATTCGCTACATTTCACTCAAAGTATGGTGTTTTAATCTCTAAATATAATGTTTCTTTAAAATGGCATATAATAATGGAATTTCCCATCCATCATTTTATGGAGACGTTTTGAAGCGTGTCCGAAAATTAAAATATGTTAAAGAAAATGTTCATATTAAACTTTTTAATTTAATTAACTCGTTTTTATCAAAAGGATATGATGTTGATGTACTTAAAAACACGTGCTTGATGGTTTTCGATTCACTATATCTTTCTTCGCTTAAAATTTGGAATCATTAGTGATATTATTGGCATTTGTCTCTGTTGAACATAATTGTGTCTTTGTGTCGTAGGAACAAATCTACATGATAAACTAAATTTAGACTCACATCGTACATTGAATCATGAATTACACAGGCGTCTGTTTATTATACAATTTTAATATACGTAAATTAATAAATACAATAAATAAAACGACACATTACTCCAAAAAGTTAACCTCATTTTTTACAATTTCATTTATATCATAAACACCGCGGGCGCCAGTCTAAAGCACATGGCATAAATCAGCGTGAAGTTGTTTCCTGTGGCTGCAGGTTTTTACAAGACAATAGTTCTATTGGGAATTCGCACTGGAGAATCGTTAACGCATATCTGTATACACCCCTGAAGAAGTCATACGACCCACTTTCACTGTTGTAATCTTCATTCATAGGTCATTGGTTTTATATCGTTCAATTTTCATTTTATTTCATCTCTGATAGGTGTTTCTTGTTAGATTTATTTTTTAGCAATCGCATAAACAACAAAGGTATGTAATATGGATCCTTTACACCCATTATTGCATCTTCCTGTATTTGCGCGATGATGATCTGAAATATGAACTTTATGACGCTATATTTTTTAATCTTTTTCTATAAAGAAGGAATGTAGTAGATACTTGTTAGTAGTTTCATTTCATCGTGCCTCAAAAAGTCGTAACTCTCTTGCTCTGGTATCTTTCCTACCATTGAGTAATTAAATGATAATTAAATTGAATGCGTTTTAGTTCCCTTTTATTATTGTTTAATTTGAGTTACAATGCTATGAGGTTAATTTGTATTTACAATTAAATGCAACATGAATATTGCTGGGCCAAGTGTGAGGTTGAGCGCTCTTAAACCGGTTTAAACCCCCAATGCTTTGCATTGACCGTTCCAAGGCGGTGACCCCAGCTTTATTCGTATTTGTGTTTATGTTGTTTTGTATTGTGCTGTTTTGTACAGAATGCGGGAGCTTACGTTTAATTTTAAAAAATGTCTAGGGTGAGGACCTCCCCCCCCCCTTGCAGGAGGGGATATTCCCGCCGGCACATACCGCCTTCGCCACTTTTGTATCAATAATAATTGTTGATGGGTAAATTCGCCCCCCCCCCTTTTCAAAACCCTGGCTACGGGCCTGACGCTTAATGTCAAATGTTTGAAGAAACAATATTAAACAGGCATTTTTGATATATTCAGGTTAAACGAACTAGAAGAAGCACCTTCTACGATGAAAAGGACTGTCGATTGTATTCTGAGTATGTCGGCATTGCCACGGGAGACATTAACAGAGAACAGGGTTTGTGATTTGCCATGGTTTCATGAAAATATGGGATTCTTTCTAACAAGTTAGACAGTTATGTTCACCTCTAGAAAAGCAGTAAACACCCATGCTATTTTGTCTGCACACAATTATGGAAGAAGCCGATTTGTTTTGATCTTTAAATCCGAAACTTTAAGACAGTACGTGCGTTATTGCGCTTTAACGAATATATAACACTAAATTAATTAATTTATATCTAGTGAAGCCCAGTAAAACCATACTTGCAATACACAACAATGCATTATAAACAAATTTTCTCGTTAAATAAATGTGTTTTTCTCATTAAAATAGTCTACATTCTTTATAAACTAATACGAAGTCAATCGTCACTGTTATGTTTTGACATTGAAAGGAACAAACTGTATGATCGGATTATGTATGTGCATACTGGTATTTGTTTTGAAGTGTTAGCATAGATTACAATACTTTATTTATTTTGTAGTATATTGATTTGATTCTTCATGGAATGTTTTCCCAGTTCGAAACTCAAACTTGGTGACAGAAGAATGTGTTTCAATTTGGATCCATCTAGGCGATCGAACTACAGACGGGATCAACATCTCGCCACAAACTTGCTAGTATAAAGCGATAGTTTGTTTTATGAATAAAATAAACAATCTACCTTACTTATTAAGCGTTTGTATTGCATTTATTGGTAGGTTAGGAACATGTATATGTGAAACTTATAGCTTAGTATTGTCACTATACTTATTGGAACGTGAATCGTCGTAGTAATGTTAAGGAAGACGTCTTCGTGCATTTATCAGTATTTTTATTAAAGAAAGTTAATTCCGCATGATTTTAAAGCCACTAAGATATTCATTTACAATCGATAGAATATGTATAATTGTGTGAAGGTGTCGAGTGTGGATTTAATACGTTTGTCCTTGTGTCTAGACTGGCGTACTTCTCATGCCTCATCTCTCTCTTTTGTCACAGACATCCATGATTTCGGTCGTCACACATGGCTTGATCTTCCTTCTCTTTCTCCCAAGCACTTCTTCGACCGATGAATTCTGCCCTTTCTACATCTTTCTCAAACAACATTCTTAAGTGCAGGCGGTTTGCCTTGTGCACTGGAAATTCATATAGTCCGTTATCAATTACAAAAGTTATGCTCTTGTCATAATTTTAAAAATTATTCCCCTTTTAAAACATAGAATTTGTATAATGTCATGAATATTAATATACACTATTAGCAGATTATTTTACTTCCCGTACCAAAGTAAAGGATACACTTGAATCACCATGGAATTTTAACTGTCCATCTGTTTGTCTGTCCGAATATGTGTCTATTCATACACTCATTATACTAAGGCATTGTCCTCTACTGTTCAACGAACACCAGTCGCCATTGCAGACAGTTCTCGTGATATATTAAGTTTTGCAAGTGTAATTTCTTATTATAATGATATTTTCTTGCATTTATGCCGCTTCTATAACACCGTGCTGCATATTACGACTTGCGGCGTTGGGTGATTATCTTAATTACGAATGCCAGTTTATTTCTCACTTAATCGGTTGTGAAATGCCCCATTTTATATTAATCATATCTTTCAAATCAACAGTTTGTGCATATAGCCACAATTGTTACTGATAACCAGTCTTAACACCAACTTACATCTACACAGCTGACCTAGGGTCACAGTGCAGTCAGAGTACTGCCTTCCTCAATGTTATACATTAAATCGGCAAGATATCTATATTAATCCCAACTACTTCTGATGTATTTAGTCGCATGTGATTTAACCTTAGGGAGATACAATCTGGAAAGTGTGTCAAATTAACTGCTATCGGTTTGTGCATATACCTTATCTAAAAATATGTCCTGTTAATGTTACAACATAATATTTTCAATCAGATATCTTTGCGACAGTTATGTTATGTTACCCCATGTTGCGACTTTACTGTTCTGGTTATATTATTACAAATTAGAACACTGGTTATTCACTTTTAAACACAAAGACCTTTGTTTGTCCGTCAGTCTCTCCATAAAACTGTGTATGGTGTTTCCACACCCATATATATTATACGCTTGGAAAGATTTTCATGACGCTTACCTCAAATGTTGAAGGTATCGACACACTGTGCTAAAGGAATACGTGTCATTAAAGTCGGTTGTCCGCTCCATTCATCCTTTACCATTAAAAGATTTCTATGAAATGTACAAAATGCATGTAAGTCATTATGGCTCAATTTCAAGATCATACTTCAAGGCAAAAAACAGGAGCCATCGTTTTTGTATCCGCTCCATATATCATACCTTTTTAATGATTATGTTGACTGGGATTTACCCCTAGGCGTATTTTCTGCCATGAGTTTTACAACTTAAAAATTGTAGGGGCTGGTGATAGAGACCAGACAACAATGTTTAATATTGTACTTTTATTAACAATATTACATAGATTATTGACATGTTGAAAGTTATTTTCAGTTTTAAATACAAAATTAAATTAAAAGACTATAGCATATTTTCTACTGGATTTCTTAATGCAACCAGTTTCACACTTGGCTTTTAAACCTTTTTACTGTTATCAAAACATCTTTAAACGACTTAATAATTGACGCCTAATAAATGTAAAGAGACACAAATCTTCGTTTATATCATTGCATCTGACATGAAGAATGCGTCTAATCGAATTTCTTTTAATGTGTAGGAAAAAAGATAGCTCTTATGGGTTTAATGTTTATATAATCCCTGACATGCAAAACGCGTCTTATTAAATTTCGTACAATCAAATTACGTCTTATTGAATTTCGTCTAATCAAATTTCATCATGCCAGCAACGATGTTGGACTCGATGCCGTACTCGTCCGATCTTCAGAGGATCTTGAAAAAGCCCTGGTCTCCCCAGTTCTCGTTCCACGAGTTGGCAACCAGCCAATAGGGAGTAGCGTCCTCCGTGCCCCAACCGAGGACTTGACAGCGTGTCCCCCGAGCATCTGGCCGGACTTGTGCTGGTACACACCTGAAGTCACACAAGAATGGTTTAATATGATGAGTTCAGTCACCTTAAGTCATACAAGAACACTGCGTGATGAGTAAAGACACCTTAAGTCATACAAGAACACTTTTCGTGCTGTGTAAAGACACCTTAAGTCACACAATAATAATTTGTGTAATGTGTGTAGACACCTGACGTCATAAATGAATTATTTATTTGATGGGACACCTGGAGTCCTAACGAATACTTTTGTGTAATGTGTGTGGACACCTTAAGCCTTACAAAAATATTTTGAGTGATGTGTGTAGACTTCTGAAGCTATACAAGAATGCTTTGTTATGTAACGCTTTTTGGTTAATTCATAATGGTTTTAAGTAATATATATCCCAATGAAAAACAGTTTTAGCTCCTACCAGATGTATATGTGGGGAAGTCAGCATAGACGGTAAATGCAGCCTCCACAGGTCCATTACTCATAATCTCAGTCTGGATTTTCTCCACTCCTTTCACTGCGCACGTGCTCTTGGCTGAAACAGGAAAATAACTACATAACTACAACTAATAATTATTATTTTCAAAATATACCAATATTTAGTAATAGTCATATAATGCCTGAAAAAAATCCTAAAAAGCAGCTGTCTGCTTGATAAGCATTACAACAAAAGTCAGGAAATTCCAGATGATTTTTTTTACATCATCTGTGTCAAAATATTTGCCTTAGTTTTACATGATTACTCCAAAATGTGACTCTCATGTCATAATGCATGAACCTAACAGGTCAATGACCTTGATCGCCCAAGTGGCAAATGCATTAAGGTAGCGCACACATGATTTCCCGCGATTTCTTCGAAGGCTGAAGAGTCTAATATTAGGTGCCGTAGCCTAGTGGTTAAGGCGATAGACTAGAAATCTTTTGGGATATTCCCATTACGTTCGAATCCTGCCGACGACGTATACTTTTTTTGCGACGCGTTTTATTTCTTTTCTAACGTAATTTGATTTAATATGGCATATAAGCTATGTTTATTGTTAAATATGTTGCAATTTTTATACACATTCTTCATTTTTAAATTAAAACAACGTTATGGCTAATTTGGGTGATTTACTGCTGAAAATACGAACCATGCATGTTGCATTTTTATTTTTATTTTAAAAAGTAAACGGTAAATCTGTCGTTTTCTTGGTACTTTTGCTGTATATAGTGGATCTATAAAAACTAAGTTCAAAATATTACTTAAATGATACTATTTTGAATATTATGACACTTCGTTTTTAACCAACCCAATTTCTACTTGCCTGAAACCACTTATATTTCATGGCGCTCTTCCATAGATAACAAGTTATAAAAAAATAAATGTCTGTAAAAGAAAACTTGCTTCATATTGTTTAAACTTTAAACACCTTTACTGCATATGTACACACCAACTGCATGCCTATATTTGGAAATCTGGATGAATTATGGAACTTTCATATACCCCAGGGGTGCACATAAACTGGACAAAAGCCGAGTGTGGGAGTGGTTTTGAAAAAATCAGTATTTTTTTTTTAAAGCATGGAAAGACTACCTAAAAATTTACATGTAGTTCAGTGAAATGATGCTGATTAAGAAAATAATAGATAAGATTATATTTGGATAGGTGCCCATTACGGGTGCGCTATCTTTAACTGCTCATTTTTAATATGGAATTGAATACATTGCATCAAATGTTACTTACTTTGACCATTAAGTGATTAAATTGCTCTTATTAAGCAGAGCATGGGTAACATCTCACCAAAGGAGCCTCAATCTGGGAAAAATAGGCTAAATGCATGTTCCTAAAGTGTCGTCCGGGATAAGCCTCTGAAGTCGGCTAATCTGAGACAACACTTTCCGCTTTTATTGAAGTTTTCGTTTAAAAAAATTTACTAAGGGAAAATTAACTTTATGCTGAAGCTACCATCCCTGATAAGCCTGTTTATTCATGAAAGGCTAATCGGGGATGACACTTTACGCACATCCATTAAGTCCCATTTTCCCAGAGCGGGCACTTATGCACCCAATTATTAAACCACTCATCGTAGTGCTTGCCCTTGGTGAAGATTACGTTAAAGCCAGGTTCGCATTCCTCCTTGCATTTGGGGTTTGGGACCTTCACCCTTATAGGGGTCGAGCTTTCCAACAATGTGGTGGTCACAGGTCTTGATCTCATATGGCAGGCAACCCTGGGGGACAAAAAAATAGAGAGAGCATTTTTAAACTTGCCGATTTTAGCGGTTTTGTGTCTGGTTAATACAAACTTTAACAGCCAGGTAAGGTAACAGTCTTTTCACTTCAGACTCAAATAAGATTAATTTATAAAGCAATATTATTAGTGAACATTTTACAAATTATTCAAGCAAACGAATTTGTCGACACTTTTCTTATATTTTAAAGGGTTCCAATAGAGAATTTGGGCAATCGTTTTGTAACTTTGTGTTGCTTTCCACCATTGAAATGAGCCTCGCCCTGGAAAAAACGTGGTCTAATTTATGTGCCTAGAGTGTCGTCCCAGATTAGCCAAAGCAGTCTGCACACGCTAATCAGGGACGACACTTTCAATATGGAACCTGGTATAGGCCCTGGTTACCAATATGGGCCCTGGTATATGCCCTGGTACATGTATACACTGAAACTAAAATTGCTCTGTATATATGAATTAAAATACAGTATTATCAGGGCACAAACAGAGGAACGCCATATTATGGTCAGGTTTAAATTGAAGGTTATATGTATGCATGTCACTGTCACTTAAGTTTAAACAATATGTACATTTTATTATTGAAAACAAAGATTTATAAATACAGTTTTATTGACATATATTTGCTAAAAAATATGAAACAGTCATTGGTATATGTTAAACATGTGTTAATGATGTAATCACCTTTTAAATAACATTGTGTTCAAAGGAGATGCAAGCAATGATATCCGCCTTCATTGAATAATTGTATCAACTTCAGAGAAACATCCATACACTATTTGGTTAAAGGAAGAGGACTCTTACCGTCGCAAGTTGCTTTCATCGTTAGTAGGGTGGATATCAACAGCGTTATCAGTTGCATGCCTGTCATCAGAAGGCTTATTTTCAACTGTATCTCTGCGAGACCTTGCAACATCACTATCATAATGGTCCAGGCAGCAATCACATACTACAAACACGAGTGTTTTGAACAGTTGTATGACTATTTAGAGCGCATCATAGTCAAGGTCCCTACGATGGTCATTGTCTAAAGCGACTGGTACACCAAGGTCGGACAAAACGCCTTCCAAGACTTGTCAGGGTCAGTAGGATTGTTGACATGGGATAGACCAACGACATCGGGTTGACACATCTTTAGTTCTCAAGATGCCATGAGCTTACCTGGCAAACACGCTGCAACCTCACACAGCGTCCAGAACATCGACCGGGCATACTGCAAACGGGCAAGTATACAATAATATCGATTGCAGACTGGCTTGAAGCAGGGCTGCTCCCCGTTGTTAGCACATTAAAAAAAACTGGTTCTGTATGAATGATCTGTCCCGTTCAGGTTAGTGTTTATGGCTAGAAGCTAGAATATCATGTTAGCTTTAACCGTTTTTAAAAGTACACATGGCGTAGTGTATCGTGTTTTCGCATTGCGACCGGGAGGTGGTTCGATCCCCACTGTGGGAGCTTTGTGTAGATCTCCCCCTACAAAAATAAGAACTGGTTCTGCCCAAACAAGGGACTCGAGAGCATTGCAATACACATAAGGTTTTCGATGCAATCGAGTTAAAATAAATAGTTTAACACTAAATGTTCGAAATTGTATAATTTTTCAATCTACTCAATAGATAACATAAATCAAAACGGAACAGTCTTTTGATATTATAATTGTTGGTACTGACTTTGTTGCCAGTTATCTCCCTTCATATTAAGCGACACACGTTTTTTATTTGCAGTACGAAAAACTCTAGCCAATGCAGCAGTCTAACCTTAATTAAGAATGTTAGTTTGTTATTTCTGTTATATCATATATACAATCATCAACTTGTGTGCACTCAATTAATCTTTAAAAAAAAACCTGCTGCGAAAACAGTCTCTAAAATATTCACAGCTGAAGAACCTATGTGCGAAAATAATTGTTTTCCTTTGACAAAAATATCAGTTGTAACATATATTTTTAGTTACATAATTGCCCTAGCTTTGGTGTTCAACATAGATCAAAACAAACCGTTAGGGGAGCTGTAACTCAAGATCAAATAAACTTACTTGTTTTGAGAGTAAACTTGATTGTAAATACACTTTAGCAATACATATACTGTTATGACTCTGAGTTTTCAGACAATTAATACTTATGACTTGAAAAAGTATTTCATCTAAGAAAGTGGATATCCGAAAAGTGAAAGTGTATGACAGCTTTGGGTCATTATGTTAAGTTAGCAAATAATATAAAATATGTCAAGATACTAGAGAAAAAAATAAACGTTGCTATATTGACCGATAGTGTCAAATGCAAATAACTATCATACTCAGTATCCCAACAACTGAATGATTCCATATTTACTGTATGTATTATATCATGTCAATGGTGCTTACAGGAACACATAGTTATATAAAAGATTACTATGTATGTAATAACACGGAACAACACGGGTAACTAACATCCTAAAGCAATATTATAAATTGCATAACGTTAAATTCTAAACTTGATGTTTCGTTGAATAACTCCCTCCTTTTTATTTAAGTTTAATAGAACAATATACACAGGGGTTAGTCGATGAGACACCTTTTTCTGTTCTGACAAAGAGCATTATTATGAAGTGTTTTTTCTGAAGATAAACCAAGATAACTGTAACCTTAAACATGTGGATAACAGAATTAGTTTAAATAAACATTTAAAAACTTTCCTCGTGTCTCATTAATGAAATTTACCTATTAAATCACCAGCATGCAATAAGCCCAGAGTTTCAGTAAACATTGATGTATGCGGATACTCAAGAAAGGAGATTAATTAATCTCAAGGGCATTCGAAACATCAATCAAGTCAAGTCTCGCAATCCAAACACAATCTAAACTACCGATAATTGAAAAAATATTAACAAGTATTAACCACCCGAGATTGAAAAGCAAATACCTAAAACAATCTACGAACCCCACGGCAGCTTTTCCAAAGATTACACATACTTGAAATGAACGATAAATTAACCATTTTACATCGATAAATCAGTGTATGTGGCTCTCTTGACAAACCAATAATATTGCTTTACTATCGAATATAATTTACCAACAGTGCCATACGCTTGTCAGGATTTTGTGTTGCCCATCAATCAACTTGTTAAAACAGTGCCTGTCAAACGAATATTTAGTTTCTCATGCCCCGCTTCATTTATTTTTTACCTCCCGTTTCGATGTTCGATAAGTGGCAAACATTAATTGCGGCAACATATCGTTTTTAGCTCAGTTTTGTTTACGTTTAAGTATGTAAACTTAACATATGTTTTGTGGCACTGTCTTAGGTCACTGACAAAGCTCTATAATTCGTACATCATTGTAAGCAGAATTATGCCCCTATTTGTAACTTGAAAATTCTTGTTAGGCTTTGTACGCAATTAAGCCGTATCTTTGAGATTAATTTGGGTTCTATTGATTTATTTGACAGTCAAAATCACATTTTACCCACACATAACTATTGATTGAAATAATTGTAAAGATGTTTGTCTGGTTAAACTAGTTCCTTTATAAGAAAACTCAGTTTTACATGTTTTTAAACGATTGATACAAACATATAAGATGTTTTTAATATATATACATATGAATCGCGCCATGAAAAAACCAGCCTTAATGACTTCGACGACGTCATCGGTAAATCGTCATTTTCATTACGTCATAATTTTCTTCTAAAAATTGATTTGCATGTGTGCGTGAGATATTTATTAACACGTGTGTTTTATATCGTTCGGAATTTAAAGGGACCGTCAACCAGATTGACGAAAAAAAGACAAGTTTTAAAATACCGTATTTTTTACAATTATTAGTTCATATTGATTAAAATATCACGACTTGTTTATTACATTACTAGAAAACTATCGCATTGTCGCCATCGTATTGTCGCACTGTCGTCATCGTATTGTCGCACTGTCGTCATAGTACTATCGCACTATCGCATTGTCGCCCTCTGGATTTTAATGTGTAAACACGATGGCACTTACGGTATTCCGTACCAAATATACTGATAGTCGTGACAATTTAATCAATATAAACTGATAATTGTAATAAAAATACGGTATTTTAGAACTTTTCTTTTTTCGTCAATCTGGTTGACGGTCCCTTTAAGAACTTGTGGAATGGATGCCGAACTTGAGGTAAGAACCTTAATACTATATACATTTATTTTATATTATGTTGTTTTTTGTGTGCAAAATCGTCACTGAATAAACTGTATAAAGTTATTTATTAAAGCCTCCTATTGATAATTGAACAACGTCACGTATTGTTTTTTCTCTGAAATATTGAATGAGAGACACTTTGGTTGATCGTAGAATATTTTCAGACAATTACTTGATTATTTTTGATTTTTTGAACCATGATTCACTGTCTTGTATGTGTTGGTGTATCTAAATTGTATGAATGTTAGTTCATTATTTACGCCTCTTAATATATTGCTATTTGCGAAGAGCGAAGTGTACGGCGCCTTAAAATCACTTCTTTTAAAAGCATCTTCCGCACATTCGAATTGCTAAACCGAGAGAGGATGTTTGTGGCACGTGAGAGCGACTTCGCAAGTACATTGTCGGCGCTGTAACAGAAGAAAAGAAGTTACACGCACTGAGCGCAATGGAATACCACATACATGTCGCGCGCAAGGTTGTTTAATTAATTACAACTTAACTGATTGTTAGCCTATAAATTTAAGTAATAATGTAATGTAATATTCCCATATATTGCATGTTAATTTAAAATGCCAGTAAAATGAAAACCAAAGCGGTAATTGGTATTGATAATCAATTCATGTTCATATTTTTACAGGAAAAAAAATGTTTACTTAGACTGCGTGGAGCCGGCCTAGCTGGAAGTCGTTATTAGACGAACACTTCAATGCGCTACCTGGCATTCGGTATGTAGCAGCTATTAAATAATATTAAAAAAACGTAAATTGTACGCAAATATTGATTTACACTTATTTCATTTGGACAAACTACCACAAATAGAATGTGTACATCCGCTACAGTAAATATTTGTACTTCCGAATGCCGTCTGCAACCTCCGGCGTAGTCATGGTGGAGACATGTAGCGACGGTGAATAAACCTCCTTTTGTTTGCTGAAGAACGAATGTTTTTGCTTCACGAACACCGACCGTCCAATGCCGTTTTGATTATCAGCAGCACGGCGCGACTACTTGAGTGACAACATGTTCACTCTATATTGTCAGCTCGGGGTCGCGAAGGCTTTCCGTGTTAGAAAGCATGTGGCATTTGTATTGTTGCTTAAGTGTTTCATTAAATCAGTAATGGTGAATATATTATTTATTCTGCACGTTTGTTTTGTATAACAAAAAGAAAGAATGAATATACGATTATTTAAATTGATTTTTTTTAACGGTATTCAATTTTGTGAAGAAAATCATAAATTAATATTAACACAATATATGGCATAACCAAACAGTAACACATAAACGTCATCGGTACCAAAAAGAAAAACATTGAAATTATCAATCAATGATTACGGACATTACACATATAAAACATATCCGTAGTGAATTAGAAAAAAATATCTCCGTACGACATGACGTTAAAATTACGTCGTAATGACGCTCATCTCAGCGTTACATAGGTTCACGAAAATGGGAATGATTATAGGCTATATGAAGAAAAGTATGACGTTTGATACATATTTCGAACCGGAAAAGAACGAACATACCGAAAGTGCAGAAAAGGAAAAATAGAAAAAATTGTCACTAAGGCTGGTTTTCTCATGACGCGATTCATATATATTTATCTGTATTAAAGCAATCACCAGATGTTGCATATTTTAATGTTGCGCTAACGCTTGTACAATACCAGTTGTTTTTACTTTTGTAATTTCATCGTTTATAATTCATTTGAAGAAATATACTTGCATATACAGTGACTGATTATTTGGGCTGATAATGCCGATCAATACGGTTTTCATGATAGTTTCCAGATATCATGTTCGGATTCGAGATGCTTGTTTTGGTATTATTAATAAAACTTAAATAAGTATTATTAATATACAAATGGTTGTCTCCCTGTAAATTGTAATTTATTTATGCTATTAAATGAAATTGTGCATTGAGAATTGTGTTGGTGTGGTCAAAGCTCTAGTCGATGTTACTGATGTAGAATTATGATTTCCGCTTAATAACTTTTAAACATGTACAATCTCTATAAGATAACATTTTAGTTAATGCCAGCGTACATATTATAGCTTTGACAGATATATTTCCAATCTTACCTGTATACAAATAGTTTGAATTAATATTGATTACAAGATGCAAAAAAACTGATATGTGGGCAAGAACAGTGGTCTGAAATGGTGATTTTATTTTAAAATGTGAGCTAAATTGAAACACTATATTTTAAATATTGAGGAATGCTTTTTATGTTTAAAAAGTTTTTGAAACATAACTGATCAAGTGTGGTCCGTCTAAAACAATGTTAAAGTGTTCAAGTCAAAGTGTCTGTTTTTATCGCTGAGACTTTCAATATGTTTGAGACGATTTTAAATGAGTAATGTTTACTTTCATGAAATAGTGTTTCAATTATAGTGTCTATGTTCATTAATCTACTTGGTTTAATTAATTATAAGAAAAAAAGTGTTAATGAATGAAGTAATTTGCATATGTTATTAATATCTTTGTATATATTGAACATATTAAAAGTGGTATTCACTTTCAACGGTATTAAGTTTGCATTATAATAGCTAAGGAAAAAAATGTTCTACCTTTATTTCAAAGTCAGTTTATCTGCCAAATATATTTTTGTAAAGATATTTCTTGCTATAAAATAACATGAAAAGCTATAACACTGATAGTTTACATCTTGAACATATACAATTTTGAAAATATATTTTTTGTTTTCCACCTGTAACTTGTGTATTAATGAATATTTTGCTCTACAAATTTAATGCTTAAATATATTATTATAAAGTGTCGTATTAAAAAGTTATTTATATTTTTACGTTTAATATTTCGTTGTAGACTTCAAATTGAAATATACTTACCGAAAAAATGTAATGAAATAGACTATCGCGTAATAACTTGTATTTACAAGACGTCGCAATGAACTTTGATATATATTCAAAATCAAATTCAAATATTTCTTATTTATTTATAATTTAAAGTAATTCTAGCACCTTAACATACAAAGAAGCAAGTCAGAAATGTTTTGAATTACATAAAAAGTAAATTCCTGTCAAACAAAAAGGCATAAATATGTAATATATTATTTCAACCTAATACATTTAAAATGACATACAGGGTTTAGGCGATAGTGGTATTCTTCCCTGCACTACACATTCGGAGCAAGCAGTGCAAAATTGATTGACATCTGTGATTGTTATATTGCCATTTTCTCCCAATCTCTATTGCAAGTGAATTAGTTGTAGTTAAGTGGATACTCAAGCATAAGTAAACGAACTATGTACTTGTTAACCATCTTATCCAAGACAAGTGCCAGTGAAGGTTAACTTACAACTGAAAATGACTGAAATACTATTGAATACAGGATGAAAATACGACCCTTACCGAGTGTTTTGTTCACGAAAGGTAAATATCGAAGGAACATGCAATAATAAATTCACTTATCATTTTTTTCTCATAGACGATTTGGCTGCATGGGTTGAGGGGCATACGTATTGTACGGCATTTATTGTTCATTTAATAATTAAATTGGTATAACCTTATTAAAAGCAGGTTATTTTAATGATATTTACTTGCCTGTACAGATGATGTGCATATGATGTTCAGATATTTAACCTGTGTCAGCAGGTGTCACACTACTCAAGCCAGACACTGGACATGAGCTGTCCACCTTTATGTTTTAAATAAGTTTTTAGATTGGAACTGTAACTAAGTTAAACCAAGCTCAAAGAATGAACTTGTGTAGTATTTCATTATCTGCTGCCAGATGATCAATTTATATCATTAAATGTTAGCATTGTATTTTGGAAAACTTCATTGGATGAACGTTGATCAACAGTTTGACATATTTGTAAACGCTTTTAATTATGTTGACAGCTAAACAAAATAAAGGGGTTACACAATCCACATTAGATGTCTGAATGACCAACACCTTATAATTAATGCATCAAAAATATTTTATCTACAACAGCTTTTTGGTTCAGTTTAAAGCAATCAATAATAAGATAACCCAATAGGCGCACGACAGTATCCATCGTTACACGGGTTACTGCTATCATACAATTTGAAGCAATTGGAAGGTTAACTTGGAATAAATTCATATTTCTTGACTGTTCTTAATAACATTAAGTGTGTGTTATCTGGGTATTTGTTGCAAGAAATATACTCGGACATTAATATTGTATTGCTTTCATGTTGTAAAATAGTATTTGTTGAAAGTGTATTGTCAAAATGGCGACAGCAGCAGTTTATAGAGATGCTCATGTGTTTAAATATTATTGTTGTACAATCTGCGAGGAAAAACAGTCTGTAGAAGTAGATGCAGATTTTTACTGTAAAATAGGTCTTAAATACTTCTGTAGACAGTGTATTCACTCCCATAGACGTCATGGTCGGTGGTTTTATAAGAAATCACCATATGGAAAGGATAAAATAATGGCCACTTTCTAAGAAGATGGAAAATTCTCTTTTAACATGTGTCTTACACAAGGATGAACAGTTCACAATGTATTGCCCGGGCCATATAAAACTGTGCTGCTCTAGATGTGTTGAGCTTAATCACAGGTAGCTTATTATTACTTATTGTATATTAGTGTAAATTAATGCATTATATTATGCAATTACCATCATCCATATTAATTCATTCGGATTATTGTATTAATTTATATTATTATTTATAAATAATTGCATGTGTGCAATTAGGTGAACAGTTTTTATTTGTTAATCTTTGTTCATTTTAAAATAAAAGAAATAAAATGTAAATGTTAATGGACGCACAATACATTACGACCATATTTGAAAACTTAAATGTAAAAATTTTACTTTTCTAAAATGGTTAAATAACTCTTTGATTGTTGTTTCAAGTCAGTATGGTCAATGAAATAATCATTCTGGACCCCTAAGCTGTAACAATCAAAAGTCAATAAAGAGTAAATTTCTCCAAAATAATTGTATAACTCCCATGCCTTTAAACAACCTGCCTGTATAATGTATGGTGTATAGTTTCCATTACCCTACTTATCAATTATAGGACAGACTTGACGAATGAACATTCGAGCATGCATGTTTAAATAACCTGAGCCTAACCTGCTCATTGTTAGCTTTTCTCAGTCATATCTCTTTTTGTAGATGTCCAAAGTCAGTCATCAACAATAAGCTTATAAAAACTAGAGGCGCCACATTATTGCCCAATACTTTATAGAACTTGGTCAAAACAATTGTCTCAATAATATGTCTGCCGAATTAGAAACTTGGCCATGTAAGATAAAAAAAAAAACATGGTCAAATTGAAAACAGTATTTTTTCTAATGATATATCGGCTAAGTTCAAAAAAGTCCCAGCTTGTTAAATACATGCCTGACGGAGTAACACTTTTCTTACATGCCGATGGTGAAACCATGCTAACAGTATGCAAGTCACATTTCAAGCTCATCTGAGCACACCATTCACATGGTGAAATCTTGTAATCAATTTTTTATCTGTCTGTCGTCGTCGTTGTTCATCGTCAAAATTTTTCTTTCGACCAGTTTTTTATGAAACTTTGTCAGAACATTTGTATCGAAATGATCAACGTTATGCCTTTAAAACTAAGTCGTGTATGGTTAAAACAAGTAGGTTGCTAGGTTCATTAAATAAAAAAAGCTTGTCAACACTCTATAAACCATATTTAGTGTACTGAATCTTAGTTTCAACATTTATCCCATTAAAATCTCAGCCAGATTTCATACGTCCTGAAAGCTCAAGAAAAGTATAAGCCATGCATTCTGACAATATTTGCCAGACCAATAAAATATGTACATGTTATCGCTTAAACATGTTCGTGGTAAGATTTCAACCATATTCAAATATTCTAACTTTAATGCGGTACAATATCATTATAATGCACAATTTGTTGTTCAATGCGGTACGCAAAAGTTCTGAAAAGCACAGTAGATACCAGTTTTTGAAGGCATAAATTGTATTTCCCCAGTATCAGTATTTGACATTGTATACAAGTATACATTTTAACGTTACTCAATATAGTATTGATTCTATAAATATGTACCTACATTTTGTTCAACATTTAGTAATAATGCCTATTTACAGCTGTATTAAAAATAAATAATATACGGTTAAGTGTTTGCTAGTGTCCATTTTAGTACTATCATATCACTATCAGTCGCCCGCCTGGTTGTGTTTTTTTTTCAGACTATGCTTACAAGTGTGTCCATTACCTCAGGCCAGAATAGTGCAGTCAATTGACATCAAGAACCTGTCTGTCAGAACACAAAACACTCTTTCACAAATGAAACAGTTTCAATCGTATCAGGAGGACAAAACAAAGTATCTAAAGGTTTCATACAATGAACATGAGAAGCTTATGTTGGATGACATTCGTCTGAAAATAATATTATTTTTACTCCAACGTAAAAACAGCACAGTGAATAAAACGCATAGCCATGTGAAATACATAGTGCATGAAATGCGCACGAAAATCACGTCTTTATTAGCAGACTTTGAGAAAAGCACTGTTAAGGAAAGGAAAAAAGAGCTGACATTAAAGCTAGATCCTCTAATAAGAGATAAAAACAGCTGTATCAGACTTCATCATGAATTGTTTTATCTCCATTTAGCCATACATAAATTACAGGATAGGCCGGAACTCTATTTAATAGCCAGTAAACAATGCCAGGTAAAAATACAGCAATTTGAAAACTATTTGCAAGAGAACTGTTCAAACAATTTGTTCAGCGTGATTGGGAAGTCTGAGCACAATATGTCAATACAAAGTGATTCAGGCACATGCTGTATTACAGCTTTAAGTGTGATCCAAAATGGGCAGGTCCTGGTTGCAGACTTAAATAATAAGACAATCAAACTTTTAAACCAGCAGTACCAGGTGGTTAGTCACTGTGTTGTGGCTGCTAGTCCTCAGGACATGTGCCAGATCACTCCCAGTGAGGTCGCAGTGGCTGTGCATGATAGTTACATACATGAGGTGCAGTTTATCACAGTCGGCCAGAGCCGGCTTGTTCACGGAAGGAAGTTTCAGTTACCACATAACTGTTACGGTATTGCCCACCACCAAGAGGGTCTGTTCATCTGCTCTGGCATGGGGCTGTACAAGTATCATACAAGACTGAATGGGAAACTGGTCAGCATACTGTTCCAGGATGTGTCAGGTGAAGGGACAGGTGAGAATCATTGTGCATACATCATACAACATTATAAGCATTTATTATACATTTATTGTACATTGCTTATAATTTATAAGCTTTTATTTATTGTAACAATTGCCATAAATAAATCTCAGTATTGTTGATTAATACACATCAATGATAAAATATTCAGACTATCACTACGGTCCATGCCTTTAGATTTAAACTGAGTTCCTGGGAAATACACAAATGGTCCTCATTATTGTGGCTGTCAACTACTGTGTGTGTGCAGTATGTTTATAAATTGAACACTTTCATAAAAGCGTATACAATATATGCTCGTTAAATGGTTGTAGTTTTAAGAAGTGTTCAAATGTATGTATGTAAATATAATAATTTACTGAGCATTTTGATTTTGTGAATAGTGTTGTAAGATCTAGATAGAAAAGCTTCATTGTTTGTTGTACAAAACAATGTTTTTCTTAATATAAACACTTTAATATAAAAAATAAAATCGTAAAACTGCATAGGTATCAAGTTTGTCTGCTTGCATCAATTTCACATTTTGTTATCACCTTTGTGCATGGATTGGTACTCTATTAATGCTGCATGAAGGTACTTGAATAATGTACACGTGCAAATTGAACCATGACATCTGTGTAATGTGCAACACTTCATTTCTAACTGACAAGTCGCATTTGTAGACAATAAAACTGCTACTGTAGTTTAATGTCACACTCGAATTATTGGAATGTATGCATATATTTAAGATGTGTAAATGCCTGTTATTTACAACATGTATGCAATACAATGTCACTGTAGTCTGTAAATTAAGATTTGTTAACATTTACAGTCATTGAATATATTTATGTTACTCTGTTTTGTAGTACGGAGATGTGCTGTGAGTCCCACAGGGGATAAGTTGTACATTACTGACTGGTACCATCACAGGCTCAACATCCTGACCAGGGATGGAACACCCCTGGTTACATTTGCAGAACCGGAACTAGAGCGCCCATCTGGTATTCATGTGACCCCTGCAGGCCAGGTGCTTGTCTGTGGATGTCTGTCCCACACTATACAACAGGTGGACTGTATGGGGAGGACGAAGCTGGCCTCTCTGGTTACACTAGAGAAGGATGGGGTCGGGTTCCCACTGTCGGTCTACTACAGCAGCACAACATCCTCCATCATTGTGGGACAACAATTGAATGACAACAAGATCATGGTGTTCAGAGTGGATAAGTGTGTATATGTATGCAATAATTGTTTGAATTATTTATAAATGTTTTAATGACAATGTGTCGTTGAGCATTAGAACAGTGTAGTGTCTTATTATATAATCTTACAACAATGCGTGTGAAGTTGAATATGCGGATAATCTGTTTACACATGTCATTATTTGCTTAAACAATGTGTAGTAAGTATTTGAATATGTAAACTTATATATATTATTTAATGTTACGTTGTAATAAACAATAATTTTAGAATCTTTTTAAATAAACAAGTCTTAATGAACTGTATGTGTAATTATATGACTATTTGAAGTGTACTTTTTTACATTACATATAGTTACATATACGTGACGCTATATGAGTGCCAATACTCCCATTTGTACATACGTCTAAAAAAATGTATACTGAACGATGACTTTACAAATTGGCACATTAATCGATTTTTTCATGAATAGTGAACACTTAACTTGAAATATATAACAGTTGTTAGTAATCTTAAGTGCAAAGGATTTTGACTTTTTGAGTTTTTTACTTTCATTTTAGAAAATGAAAACATATTAGGTATTTTGCTAATTTTACCGGTTTATGCCGCTTATAATTGTATTATTGTAAAAAATAACATTGTTGATTGTGCGTTAACCTTAAAAAAACATACAGGAGGAAACTATTTAGACTATTTTGCTCAGTCACCAAGCATTTAGCTTAGCTGTTCACTGACAAGCTACAGACTGAGGAACAAAGATTATGCAGGCAAGCAATCATTTCAAAGTGTTGGAAAAATTAGTTATATGAGCATCAAAATCCCACCAATGTCGTGAAAATTATGTACATGCTGTATGAATTTTGGAAGAACATGTGATGCACTATGGTGTTATGCATTTCTCAAGAAGTTATAATCAGAAAAACAACTAAAACTGTTGATTCCCTGTCTTCGATATGGGTCCAAAGCACCCTCTTCGTTGCATGTTAATTTGAGCGGTCAGCCATGTTGACAAAGTCAGCCACACTACAGCAGCGGATGGGCTTCTATAGGGGCTGGTGTGACCATGTTCTGGTGAAAAAATCGGCCAGGCAGCTTCGTCTTGAAAGTTATGCAAGCTTCAATTGTAACCCACGTCCTTTGCGGGCTCGTTGAAATCTGATCTTGGAACACCTTAAGGTCAGTAGGATTGTAGGTATATAGAATTGTGGACTGTGTTGTTAACATCATGGTCAGTTTGTTTTTGTTTTTTTGCCGTGTAAATTTGTATAGTTATGCTTGACTATAATGGGATATACTACTAATGTGTTAGTATATGTGTTTATTTTTTTAACCAAGTTTGTTGTATATTGTTGTTAACTACTTAGATATTGTTGCAAATGTTAGGGATATAATTTGTTTGACTAGACTTCGCTGTTTTTCACACTCACTATTCATTGATGAATGTAGATATAGAAATATTCCAAGAATGGGACGACACTTTTATCATATATCTAGCATCGTTTTCCCAGAATGAGGCTAGGGCATAACGAGTTATATTACTTCTAGAGTAGAAAACGAATCATGACGTTGTTTTAAGATCTGAATTTAATGAGATCGGAAAAAAAACAAGTTTCCCCTCTGTATAAACAGCAGGGCTCGAGTTGCTTAATTCTTTCATTCTTAAAAACAATTATTTATTAAAATATGCATTATCAGTAAAAACACTTAACTATAAAAACGACTCACGTGTTTTTCATGGTATCTTTGATTCCAACTGCATCTTGCAAATTTATTGGAAAGAAGAATTTGTTTAAATTTGCTGCATTAATGTCGATACTTTGTTTCGCATGATTTATTCAATTTTTAACCAACGATAATTGTGTTTTTTCCGTTTATATTGATGAGCGACCATCGTCTCTGATTGTTGGAAATGCTTAACGGAAATGATTAATGGATAAGATTAAGGAATATGATGAATTGATAGGAATAATGGATATGAATAATGGATAAGAATAATGGATAGGATTAATGGGTAGGATTAAATTCAGTATGTATTGGAACTGTGAATCTGCTTCATCTAACATCCTAAATTACAAAATATCCTCAATACAATTGTACAGATTTTGACAAAACATATTAACATTATATGCATATGGTATTGGACTATGTATTATACACAAAAATATTACTATAATGCATTCCGAGTTTTTAAACTTCAAAAAATATACTCGTACTGTTCTTGTTTTTCTACGTTGGAAGCATGAAGCCTTTAATGTGTGTGAATTTTTCCTATTTAGCCTTTTTAGCAAGTTTAATATATAGGCTTAAACTGTCATCCTATTTAGCCTATTTATCCTATTTACACACTTTTCAGCCTATTAAGCCTAATTAACATGTTGAGAACATAGGTTGACACATGCCCCCTATTTAGCCTTTTTAGCCTATTTACCAAATTTAGTACATATGTTAAAACATATATCATATTAAGTCTGTTTATCCTATTTAGCAACCTGTATAGCCTATTCAGCCTGTTTAACAAGTTAAGTACATAGGTTGACACATGCATCATATTTAGCTTATAAAGGACCCTTTCCTGCCTATTTAGCCAAGATAACACGTTTAGTACATAGGTTGACATATGCATCCTATTTGGCCTAATTAGTACCATTAACAGCCTTTTTAGCCTATTAAACAAGTTAAGAACATAGGTTGACACATCCATCTTATTTAGGGTATTTAGCCTATTTAACAACCTATTCAGTCTATTGAGCCTATTTAGCAAGTTTAGTACATAGGTTAAAACATACATCCTATTTTAGTTTAGTTTATTAAGCATCCTTTTCAGCATATATAGCTTATTTAACAAGTTAAGTACATTGGTTGACACATGCGTCAAATTTAGCCTATATGTCATATTTAGCACCCTCTTTAGCCTATTTAGCCTATTTAGCAAGTTTAGTACATGGGTTGAACCATGCATCCTATTTAGCCTACTTAGCCTATTTAACACCCTTTTTAGCCTATTTAGCATATTAAACAGGTAAAGTACATAGGTTGACACATGCATCCTATTTAGCCTAGTTAGCACCCTTTTCTGCCTATTAAGCATATTTAACAAGTTTAGTACATATGTTGACACATGCATCCTCTTTAGCCTATCTAGCGTATTAAGCCTATTTAGCCAATCTAAAAAGTTTATGAATCTTATTTAGGATATTTAGCATATTTAGCAGCCTTTCTGCCTATTTAGTCCCTTTTACAAGTCTATTACATAGGTTTAAACATGCATCCTATTCAGCCTGTTGGCATATTTAGCACCATTTTTTGCCTATATGACCTTTATTAACAAAATTAGTACAAAGGTTGACACATGCATCCTATTTAGCCTAGTTAATATTCTTTCCAGCCTATATAGTTTTTTACAAGTTTAGTACATACCGGTAGGTTGAAACATGCATTTCATCCTATTTAGTGCCATTTTCAGCATATTTAACCTATTTAGCAAGTTTAGTACAAAGGTTGACACATGCATCATGTTATGCCTATTTAGCCTATTTGGCACCCTTTCAGCCTATTTTGCCTTTTATACAAGTTTAGTAAATAGGTCGAAACATGAATTCTATTAAGCCTGTTTAACCTATTTAACACCAATTTCAGCCAATTTGCTAATTTAACAAGTCTTGTAGAAAAGTTGAAACATGCATCCTATTAAGCCTATATAGCCTATTTAGAGCGCCTTTTAAGCCTATTTAGCCTATTTAACAAGTTCAGTATATAGGTTGGAAAATACATCATACTTAGCATATTAAGCATTCTAAGCAGCCTTTGCAGCCTATTTAGCCTATGGAGCAAGTTTGGTACATATGCTGAAAAATACGTTCTAATTAGCATATTTAGCAGTATTTTACGCCTATTAAGCCAAATTTGCAAGTTGAGTACATATATTTAATCATACATCATTGTTAGCCTCTTAAGCCTATTACGCAGCTTTTCCTGCTACTTTAGTCTATTTTACAATTATATTAAATATGTTGAAACATACATCATATTTAGGCTATTTAGAAAACACATTCTGTCTATTTAGATTTTAAAAAAATCTTATTTTATTTGTGGAGGCAAACATCCTATTATTCACTTTAGACCTATTGAGCAGCCTATTCAGTCTACTTAGCGAGTTAATTAAATAGGTTGAAACATAATCATTTAGCCTTATAAGAAGCCTATTCGCCTTAATACGCCTGTTGCGAAAGTTTATTAAGTAGATTGAAACATATATAAAAATAAACCTTTTTAGTCTAAATAGCATCATAATTAATGCCCAACCTATTTTGTATTTTTAGCAAACTTTAAATATGATAAAATAAGCAAACTGTGCAGCAGGCTATTGACTAGCCATTTCCACATCGAGTTTGTATGCACCTTTAAGAGCCCCTTTTAGACAACCAAGAGTTATACCCCGGAAGCGACCTAGTGAACGCTGACCTCCCGTCGGCTGCGTTTCGGACTGATCAAATATCGGCCCGGAGTTTGAATAAGGATCGGCGTCATATATAGCCTATTTAGCGTATTATGCGCTATATATATTTACAGTTTTCATGCTCCTTTAAGGGCCCCTTGCGGACAAACAAGAGTTTTCCCACGACTTAGTGCACGCTGAGCTCACGTCGGCTGCTTATCGGGCTTACTCAGACCGAGATTTTAATTCTGGTCGGCGTCACATACAGCCTTTTATGTGTTCAAGGAGCTATTTACATTGCGAGTGGATATGCACCTTTAGGGGCCGTTTTCGGACAGACAAGAGTTATACCGCGGAACCGACCTAATGCACGCTGAACTCCAGACGGCTGCATGTCGGTCTGATCTAGTTTCGGCCCGAGGTTTTAATTTGGGTTGGCGTCACATACAGCCTGTATAGCGTATAATGCGCTTTTTACATGGCGAGTTTGTATGCACTTTAAATGACTGCTTTCGGACAAACAAAAGTTACCCTCCGGAAACGACATATTGCACGATGAACTCACTCCCGCTGCCTTTGGGGCTGATTCAGTTTCGACCCGGGGTTTTAATTATGGTCGGCGTCATATACAGCTTATTTAGCGTATTATGCGCTATTAACATGGCGAGTGGGTGTGCATATTTAATGGCCGCTTTCGGACAATCATGTGTTATACCCCGGAAGAGATCTAGTGCACGGCTATCTCTCGTCAGCTCGCATTCGGGCTTACCTAGTTTCGGCCCGGGGTTTAAATTATGATCGGCGTCACATTCAGTCTATGCAGCGTATTGTTTGCTATGTGCATGACGAGCGGGTATGCACCTTTAAGGTCGGCTTTCAGACAAACAAGAAATATCCCAAGAAAACAACCTAGTGCACGCTGAACTCTCGTCGGCCGCCTGTCGGGCTTACTTAGTTTCGGCCCGAGGTTTTAATTAGGGTTGGCGTAACGTACGGTCTATTGAGCGTATTACTAGTATGCGCTATTTTTATGGCGAGTTGTTATGAACACTTAAGGGCCTTTTTCGAACAATCATGAGTTATTCCCTAGAAGCAATCTAGTGCAAGCTGAACTGCCGTCGGCTTCAAGTCGGGCTGATCTAGTTTCGAACGGAGTTTTTATTAGGGTCGGCGTAACCTATAGCCTATTTAACGTATGTTTTATGCTCTATTAACATGACGATTGGGTATGCACCTTTACGGGCACTTTTCGGACAAATAAGAGTTATCTTCCGGAAGGGACCTAGTGCAAGCTTAACTCCCGTGCGCTGCCTGTCGTTTTGATCTAGTTTCGGCCCGGGGTTTTAATTAGGCGTCACCTACAGCCTATTTAGCGACTTATTCTCTATGTCAGAGGCGTCGAAGCTGGGGCGACAGGGGCGGCGACCGCCGCCCCAATATTTTCGGCAAACATGAAATTTCGGCAAAGACCTTTTTTTACTTTTCTTTCATTTCAATACCCGTTTATTTGAAAATATCTTTATTACGAAGCAAAATAATCACGTTTTCGCGGTTATGACACGTGTATTGTTGATTGTCATCACATACCTGCGGTAATGTACGTGTCAAATTGTCAAATAATGTACGATTCATTGATCGGGCTCTTTTATAACGATAATCCCTTTATTCTTAAACCTGGGAATCTTTAATTGTCGGTATGATCTAAGCTTGTGCTTCTTTTTATTAATATACAGGAAAGTATGACATGAAAAAAATGGGCCGATATTCAATAGGCCTTAATAATCACAAAATTAAAGATACCTCAAGACACATGAATTAATTGTACTAAACTGAAAGTAAAGCGATAATTCTAAAAAAGATATTTAATGTTTTTTACCACTTTTTTGCGTTATTTTAATATTTCTACTCCAAATCAACCAACAAATTTCGAATTTCCAAAACTGAATTTCGGAAAAAAAAATCCCGAAGAACGTTCTTTCAGCCCACATGATCCCTATTGTTGTGTCGCCTGCTACAACGTTCAACTGCGACATATAGAGATCACTTCTCCATCGTCTGTCTGTCGATCACAACTTTTGTCATTTAGAATATACCTGTTATAGACGTGTATAAGGTCAGGTATCAGACATAAAAAAGGCACCAGAATGCGCCAGTTGATGCTAAAATTTAAAAACATTACCGGGGGAGGCCCCCGCATACCCCCACCAACGAGAGGGGGATACCCTCTCCCATACCCACCCCTCCGCCGCCCCCATGTGAATTTGCTTCCGACGCCCCTGTTTGTACATGGAAAGTGGGTATGCTCCTTTAAGTGCCCCTTTCGGAGAAACAAGAGTTTTACTCCGGGAGCGACCTAGTGCATGCGTCAACTACAGCCTATTTAGTGCATTATGCTCTATTTACATGGCGAGTGGGTGTGTACCTTAAAGGGCCGCTGTGGGACTAACAAGATGTTATTTTATCTAAACGGACTAGCAATCATGATACATCAACTTTCTTCACCGTGAGATCTAAGCTATAAAGCGTCTGCTGATCCAGAGTGCGGGACTAGTTTACATATAGACATTTTAACAATAGTCCAAACGCGTGTCACACATTTGAAGGGAATGAAAAAACATCAACAGTGTAAAGAAAGCAGAGAATTAAAAAAAAATCGAAAATTAGTAGCAAATAAATGTGAGAATGAGTATTCTTATTAATCATGACAACACATTATTCATGTTGGACTTTTTACAATTTCATAATATTTAATCGTTATAATGGTGCAACATGTGGTATTTGGTTACCTACGTTAAGGGTTACGTGTCGGCTCTGGAACTAGTTAAATATACCCCGGAAATTCTTAAATATACTTAAATGTATCTCGGGTACGAACAAATATACTGAAACTAATCCGGATACTTTCACGCGAAATAGGCCGTTGTCGGCGAATTATTTTCAAATTAAGTATGTTTATATTTATGTCAATATTCTGCAAATTTGCCTCTACATATATTATCGCAACTCCTACTTAAAACAACATGATGAGGCAGGTTTTGTAAAAAGAGAATTTAAATTTGTTTTCCGTAGCGCTTTTTAGGGCATAGGATTTTTGGCGGGAACTAAATTCGGTTACAGTCTTAATTAGCAGGGTTCGTGTTAGTATATTTTCTGCACCCGTAGTACATTTTTAAAGACCCTTTCAGTAATTGCCCGTTTTTAATTATCAACCTTGTGTGTCGTCACTCGAGGATTATCGAGTGTATCGATTGTAAGCGAGAACAGACATCTTGTTTGACAATGTTTGTTTTCAACGATGTAAATGGACTTAACATATGCACAAAAAGGTTTGTACTTACCTAATTATTAATAATGTATTATTTTTTAAATCATCATATTTTGGGCAATTTTACTAGATTTAGACTCATATTTAACTCTTTGCCAACATTTCCCCATACAGCATAGACCACAGTGCGGGATCATGTCACCGTTTCCATGGTTCGACCTTACTCCTTAATCATATAAATGACCCTAAAGACCCACAAGATCCCATCGAAGTCCCACCCTATGCGTGCCACACCCAAATCCATGCCGGCCATACAACTGACCGCTTCAAGCTCAATCTTTAACAATGTCGGCCATAAAATTACAAGCATCTAGCACAACCACGAACAATGTCGGCCATAAAATTGACCGCATCTAGCACAGCCACGAACAATGTCGGCCACAATAACCGCATCTCGCACTAGTTACAGAACCACGCTGCCCCAATCGAACCATGTCGGCCATACAACCAACCGCATCTAGCACCACCTCAGTATAAACAAAGAGAGATGACTTAAACCTATCAAGTCTCGTGAATGTTGTGAAAACCGACTAGATTTCGTAGAAACCTATAGGTCCTAACCCTTCCTACAAGCAGGACATGTGTAAAGATCTATCTCTTCACCATCTTCGTGTGCGACTCCCACCGGATTCCTACCCACCGCCGAACGCATCGCCGCCGCTATTTGAGGTAGGTTTATGTCCCAAGTGTTCTTTTGGGACCATATATAGCAACGGACATCTTCCATTGTACCTTTTGACCTGACCATTGGTGCTTGGCCAATATGCAGTTGTTTGGGTCTTATGAATGTGCAATAATTAACACACTTGTGTTCACAACATGCTCTCAAAATTGGTACCCCAATCAGTCATTATTTCCATGGGTTTCCCATACCTACAGAACACCTGATTCACTACTGCTTCTGCATTCGCATCAGCGGTCTGCGAATGTAAAGGGATACATTTCACCCATTTAGTGAATTAATCCACAACCATCATTACATACCGATTTCTCATTTCCGTTAATGACAATCGACCTAGGAAGTCTATATAAACCCTCTCTATTTGGAGACCTGAGTGAAATGTAATCATCTCACCTTTAGACTTACGGTTGTTGTTGTTTTTTAACCGAACAACGTGGACAAACAGATACATGCTTTATCATGTGTTGTAACATGCGGTGCCAGAAATACTTGGCCTTAATCCTCTCAATGGTACGAATCTCCCCCTGATGGCCTGACATAGGAATATCATGGTTCAGGACCATAATCCGGTGGCGCAATTCAGTGGCACCAAAAGTTGCCGAAGATCTGACTTTGAGTCGATTCGCCAGAGCAGACCAGCCTCCAATTTAAAACATGAGCGATTAACCCAATAAAACTTGGAGGCTACATTTTCTAGAAACAGCTCTCCCTCAGGAGGCTCGGTACCATGGATTAATCACTTTCGAATAAACCGGAAGTCCTCCTCCGTCCACTGATGTTTTTTAATCAGAATGTCCCTGTCCTGGACTGGGGCAACCTGTTCAGCGTTCTCAACACATGAGTCCTTACCCTGCTTTAACCACTTGGATTATTACCGGTGATAAGGATACAATATGATCCACCTCGCGGATAAATCCACCCCATTGTCCCTCTACCCGAGTACATTTTGGGCAATAACCAATTGCAGAGCATCTAAGTGTAAGCCATGCTCATAATGGTCTCCCCCATCGACATTCAATCGCGACAATGCGTCTGCGTTTGTATGTTTCTTGCCAGCACGATGGACAATTTCCATATCATACACTGTGCCCATACAAATTGATAATTATCACGTGTACCGAAATACTGTGTTCGCGTCCTTGAAAAATAAGATTATAACGAATATTGTTGGGATATCATTGGAACAGAGTCATTATACACATACAACCATATTGAAAGAAAGGATATATGTTTAATGCAAATAAAAGAAAAGTCCACATCAAAACCTCGTCGGGATTCATTAATGTAACAACAAAAGCCGGTGTGTCCTCCTTTTACAATATTGAGCGCGTGATCAAAATTTGCCTATTGTGCAAGTATTGGCAATTTTACACCAAGGCTAAAAAAATATAAGGTCGTAAACTATTTCGTTTGGCAAATAGATGACCTTGAAATAAAATTGTAAACTGCGCTTACAAAGATCAAACACATGCTTTGCAACGCTTTGTTATTTTTATGGCATGTAGGGATTTATCGCATTTTTTTTGTTTCTTAGGACATATCGGACATATCACTTTTTCAGATTAAAGCCTTTATGTTGACTTCTTATAAATTTAAATCTTTTAGCACATTAAAAAAAGAATCGGCACTTAATAAATGCCGTTGTTTGTAAACAAAATAATTTTATCACTGTCAATCATAGTTGATGTGAACAGTTGGGGTAAGAAAGATAAAAAAACAGATCTTTTTGAAACAATTTCAAATATATAACTAAGGTTTGAATTGAGTTTTGCGATATTCTCGACTATGCTAAAAACGCGTTAAACTACTATGTAACTTTTGGCTATGAATCTCTTGTGTTTGTGCCTTGTTTTTTGCATATTTTGCATTTTGCATATTTTATAGTTTGTGAAATTCTGACATAATAATGCATTGCATAATAAACGTTAAGCCGTGTTTTACTCTGCATGATGGCACTTATCTGAATTTTTCTTTCTTTTCTAACAAATATAAATAAGAGTTATTATATTTGTTAATTAATAAATTAAGAAGCACATTTTCCTATTTCAAAACATATCTTTAAAATTTAAATACGGTTTAAATATTTTGTTGCGTGATATCTTGTTAATAAGTTTTCGGTTGTTTTTTTTTAGTTGATACATGCACCGTGTTTAGATTGTATGTTGTACGCATAATACCTTCAGGGATTGAATCTTGAGTATTGCAATCAATTAAAAGCAATTAAAAGCAACGGAGATGAAACGATTAGATCGCATACTTAGTGCGGCTTGAAAGGAAACGTTTGTTCAGGGTTATGAAAGCAAAAGATGTAATTCAATACCGTTTCAATTATTCGTAATTCTAAAGACTTCGTGCAATCGTGACAAACGTTTTGGTCTTTATTTGAAGAGGCGATGAGTCTCGAAATATATTTTGCAAGACTATTGCAGTCGTAATGATGTATGCACAGAGCTCATAAGTTTGAAGGGGTACATCATTGAACTTCTGCGGTACGTTAAAAGCTTTATTGGTTATGATTCTGAGTGCAATTCCATTTTGTAGTTTTCTTCATTCAGTGTCAATATTTACTGGTTGCTAAAAAGCACATAAAAGGTCCAATAGCAATACTTTGGTAGATTTGATCATTCAATTTTAATGAAATGAAACACTCGTCGCTTTGTAAACAACTTTAATATACACAAAATTGCACAAAAATATTCTGTTAATATAGTATTCGAGCACATGATGTGTATGTCAGTAATTTGGAGAGAATTCCATACAAATTAGTTATTCTTAGCTCTCGCTTTATACTCGTGATTTTGTGCTTTGTAACAATGTTTGGAAATATGTTATTTTTTTGCAATAGAGGACATATTAAAACATGGTTTCTCTCTAAATGAATTAAACTGGTTAAAGTAAAACTAGTGACACCTGAGCGCGAGGGCTTAATTTTACTTAAACTGATAAACTTTAACCGCATTGTACATGACTTCCACATTTAGTATATAGAATATAAAAACCTCTACCGAATTATTTAACATTATGCACCTGATGTCAAAACTTGCCTAGCGCTGGGGGTCACTCGTTTTACATAAACATATAAGGATTGTTCTGTCCTGTAAATTACCAAAACAAATGAATACAGAATCTGCAATATTAAGATAAAGTAAGACAAACATGTCACATAATAATAAAGTGTTGGGTATTTTTGAACATGAGAACCTAGGTTCTCCTGAGAAACTAGGTTTTAAGAACTCCCAAGAAACCAGGTTTCTCATGAGAACCTAGGTTTTTGGTTCTCACGAGAAACTAGGTTTTAAGAAATCCCAAGAAACCAGGTTTCTCATGAGAACCTAGGTTTTCATGAGAACCTAGGTTCTCATGAGAAACTAGGTTTATAAAATCCCAAGAAACCAGGTTTCTCATGAGAACCTAGGTTCTCACGAGAAACCTGGTTTCTTGGGATTTTTTAAAACCTAGTTTCTCAGGAGAACCTATGTTCTCATGAAAACCTAGGTTCTCATGAGCACATAGGTTCTCATGAAAACCTAGGTTCTCATGAGACACCTGGTTTCTTGGGATTTCATAAACCTAGTTTTTCATGAGAACCTAGGTTCTCATGAAAACCTAGGTTCTCATGAGAAACCTAGTTTCTTGGGATTATGCGTCGAACCGCTAAATAACCTCCAGTTGTCTCCCATTGCATGAGACACGCTGGCGGCATATGTGTAAAATGATACGAAATAGGCGTAACACAGTGAATGTACTCCGCAAGAACATTTTTAAACAATGTTCAGGCAATGCTCAGTAATATTCTACGAAAGTGAAAATTGAAACAAATTCAGATCAATCGTTCTATAATACATTGTTACAGCATTAAATGAGTTTCAGACATTCAGTTCCCTTGTTCGGGCCTCAAACGACTGAACGGTACAGTAAGCAATCATTATGGTATAAATAGAAATTTAATCTCTTTTGTTTATGTGTAATAACTTATTATTCAATCGTAAGATATCGGCCACACTGCAAGAAACCCCTATGCACTAAAGACTTTCATGAGAACCTGAGAACCTAGGTTCTTGGAATGAAACCTAGTTTCTTGGGATTATGCGTCGAACCGCTTGCCATAGAACCGCTTGCCATACGCTTCCGCGGGATAACTGTTGTTTGTCCAAAAAGGGCCCTTAAAACTTAAAAGTGCATACCCACTCGCCATGTAAATAGAGCCTTATTCGCTCAATAGGCGGTAGGTGACGCAGACCCTAATTAAAATCTGGTGCCGAAACTAGATAAGGACGACAGGCAGCTGACGGGAGTACAGCTTGCACTAGGTCGGTTTCGGGAGATAACTCTTGTTGTCCGAAAGACGCCGTTAAATGTGAATAGACACTCGCCATGTAAATAGAGCTTAATACATACGCTAAAGGTGACGCTGACCCTAATAAAAACCCCAGGCCGAAACTAGATCAGTCCGATAGTCAGCCGAAGGGTGTTCAGCTTGCACTAACTCGCTTCCGGTGGATATCTTTTGTTTGTCAAAAGGTGCCCTTTAAGGTGCATACCCACTCGCCTGGTAAAGAGAGCCTAATTCGCTAAATATGCTGTAGGTGACGAGGACCCTAACTAAAACCTCGGGCAAAAACAAGATCATCCCGGCAGGCAACCAACGGGATTTCAGCTTGCACTAGATCGTTTAGGGGATAACCCATGTTTATCCGAAAAGACTTTTGAAGGTGCATACCCACTAGCCATGTGAATAGAGCATAATACATACGGTAAATAGGCTGTAGGTGACTCCGACACTAATTAAAACCCCAGGTCGAAACAAGATCAGCCCGATAGTCAGCCGGAGGGTGTTCAGCTGGCACAAGTTCGCTTCCGGGTGATATCTCTTGTTTGTCCGAAAGAGGCCCTTAAAGGTGTATACCCACTCGTCATGTAAATAGAGCCTTATTTGCTAAATAGGTTGTAGGTGACGCAGGCCCTAATTACAACACCGGACCGAAACTAGATGAGTCCGACAGGCAGCAAACGGGAGTCCAGCGTGCACTAGTTCGCTTCCGGTGGAAATTCTTGTTTATCCGAAAAGGGCCCTAAAAGGTGCATACCCTCCCGCCATGATAATAGAGCATAATACCTACGCTACATAGGCTGTAGATGACGCCGATCCCAATTAAAACTCCGGGCCGAAACTAGATCAGGACGACAGGCAGCTGACGGGAGTTCAGCGTGCACTAGCTCGCTTCCAGTGGAAAACTCTTGTTTATCCGAAACGGGCCCTTAAAGGTGCATACCCACTCGCCATGTAAATAGAGCATAATTCGCTTAATAGGCTGTATGTGACGCAGACCCTTATTATCCCCACGCTTTTTGAAAAAAAGGTGGGGATATTGTGGTTATCTCCGCCGTCCGTCCGTCTGTCTGTCCGTCCGTCCTAGCCACTATCTCCTCCTACACTAAAAGCACTAGAACCTTGAAACTTACACACATGGTAGCTATGAGCATATGTGCGACCCTGCACTATTTGGAATTTTGATCTGACCCCTGGGTCAAAAGTTATAGCGGTTGGGGTGGG
Organism: Dreissena polymorpha; assembly: GCF_020536995.1. Classification (NCBI taxonomy): domain Eukaryota; kingdom Metazoa; phylum Mollusca; class Bivalvia; order Myida; family Dreissenidae; genus Dreissena; species Dreissena polymorpha. Next base: position 9,315,305 of record NC_068361.1, read on the forward strand.
GCCGCGTCAGAAATTATCACTCATTTTTTTAGGTTATTTTACATTTACTTCTTTATTTCTACACCGATTCACTTCAAATTGATACTGGACCTCTCTTATGACAATACGGTCAATCTCAACCATGCATGGCCCCATTCCCAACCCTGGGGCGCCCCGCCCACATAGGCCACACCCACCAAAATTTTCCATTTACTATATTTTTTTCATTTCTACACGGATTCACTTCAAATTGATACTGAACTTTTGTTATGACATTAGGGTCAATCTCAACTATGCATGGCCCCAATCCCAACCCTGGGGCGCCCGCCCACATAGGCCACACCCACCAAAAAATTCCATTTACTATAATTTTTTCATTTCTACACGGATTCACTTCAAATTGATACTGAACTTCTCTTATGACATTAGGGTCAATCTCAACTATGCATGGCCCCATAACCAACCCTGGGGCCCCGCCCACATAGACCACACCCACCCAAAATTGCCTTTACTATAATTTCTTCATTTCTACACCGATTCACTTCAAATTGATATTGAACTTCTCTTATGACAATACAGTCAATCTCAACTATGCATGGCCCCATTACCAACCCTGGGGCGCCCCGCCCACATAGACCACACCCACCCAAAATTGCCTTTTACTATAATTTCTTCATTTCTACACCGATTCACTTCAAATTGATACTGAACCTCTCTTATGACAATACGGTCAATCTCAGCTATGCATGGCACAATTACCAACCCTGGGGCGCCCTGCCCACATATGTCACACCCACCCAAAATTGCCTTTTACTATAACTTCTTCATTTCTACACCAATTCACTTCTAATTGATGATGAACTTCTCTTATGACAATACGGTCAATCTCAGCTATGCATGGCCCCATTACCAGCCCTGGGGCACACCTAGGTCAAACATTCGGCGTGGGGATACGCGTCGGCCTCTGCCGCGCCATTTCTAGTTAAAACATCGTGCCGAAACTAGATCAGCCCGACAGGCAGCCAACCGGAGTTCAGCTTGCACTGGGTAACTTCCAGGAGATAACTCTAGTTTGTCCGAAAGGGGTCGTTTAAGGTGCATAGACACTCGCCAGGTAAATAGAGCATAATACATACGCTTAATAGGCTGTATGTGACGCCGACCCTAATAAAAAAACAACCTGGCCGGAACTAGATCAGCCCGACAGGCAGCCAACGAGATTTTAGCTCGCACTAGGTTGCTTCCGGGGGATAACACTTTTTTGTCAAAAAAATGGCCCTTAAAGGTGCATACCCACTCGCAATGTAAATAAAGCATAATACATACGCTAAATAGGATGTAGGTGACGCCGACCCTAATTAAAATCCCGTGCCGAAACTAGACAGGCAGCCAACAGGAGTTCAGCTTGCATCAGGTCGCTTCCGAGGGATAACTCTTGTTTTTCTGAAAGGGGCCCATAAATATGCTTAACAGTTTTTCATCTTATTAAAAGAACTTAAGATAATTCCAAATAGTATATATTAGTTCTATAATAAATTTAGTGATATTTTTCGCAAAAACGAAACAATTGAAACTGTATGGTCGCCGATGCGTGACCTTTTCTAGATTCCTGTTCTTAAAAACCGGGCTTAATACATGTGCGTAAAGTGTCGCCACAGATAAGCCAGAGCAGTCCGCACAGGCTTATAAGGAAGGACTCTTTTTGCTTTAATGGTATGTTTACAGCTAATCTCTTATTGGTGATAATCCAGTTTAGGCGGAAAGTGTCCTCCTTGATTTATCTGTGCATAAATATTTAAACAAGTTTCTTTTAACCAATTATCGTTAATTTCCGCATGCACTTATTGCATATTAACACTTTGTTGAAAACCCTTTGTTGAATCATTTATTGTTCAGTTCCTCGCTTAAATGTGCATGTGTTAAACGGAAATAAAGCTAATGATAAGGCTTGAGAGATAGAACAGTTTAACACATAACTCTCGACATCAATATAGTTTGTGTGTACCCCTTTATATTGAGAAGATTTTCAGCGCCAGAGCGTTTGTACTAAAAGGCTGTGTTCTCCTATTTAGCAATTACTACCATATTGCAATATGCGCACTCGTATATTAAAGATCATATAAGTATTGTTTTTCTATCATCTGTATTGTTTTTCTATAATCTGATAAAAGCTATGACGAAAATATTTTAAATTGTTTTCGAAATTGACCGTTTAACATGTGAATGTAAAAAGCTTTAAACACGCCGTCGTTCCAGCATTGAAATCGTAACCTCACTTTATTGCATTGGATTGCAATCCGCAAGGTATCAATGTCAGTTCGCGGTCAGTAATAGAATCGTAATATAAACGCTATCGCGTTATCTATTATGAACTTGAAGTTTATTTTCATCAGAAAGATATTAAACGGAGATATTCGGCGATATTTATTGGTTTGACAATCATAGATGCTTAATTTGTTTTCAACAATTACATGATAAGTACCAGTTTTTATTAATTTAATTAGAAATATTCCAAAATATTGGCCAATTTATTAAGCATCAGCGCGAAGATTCATGATAGTATTAATAACCGAATCAAATAACAATGTCCGATAAACCACTAAAACAGGTCTATTCGAAGAACGCGCGTATACATATTTCAAACACTGCATATACGGATGTTCTGTATACACTCTATTCTGTAATTATAGATATCTTAGAAATAATATATAATGAAACGATATTTTAACACCTCTTAATTGATTTGAATGCAGCTAAGAACGGCGCAGAAAAAATTTGCTTTCTTTGATATCATGGCTATAACGTTTAAGCGTTCATCAACACGGACCACAATCAACGCCGTATATCTTTTTTTTTTTAAAGATATCTCTTGTTTAAAATACACAGTATACAAATAGTTTTAAAAATTTGCTTTCACCACAGGTTTTGTTGTGGAGCGACTCATTTTAAACAGCTCATTATATTGGCCTCGTGAAAAAACTGTGCTTTATGAATGTGCGTAAAGTATCAACCCTGATAAGCCTGTGCAATCGAACAGGCTAATGAGGGACGACCTTTCGCCTAAACTGGATTTTCGCTAAGATAAGACTTCGTTTAAACGTTAAATACCATGAAAGCAGAAAGTGTTGTCCATGATACGCCAGTAAAACGGTGAAAATTACCGAAAATTTCAAGGTTATTTTTCACTGTGTTGAAACAGTGAATTATCGCTTTTAAATGACTGATAACTCAAAATAAACCACATTAAAGCTTCAAATACAAAATTATTAAACATGTTTAGGAACTCTTTGTTTGACAGGAACAATGCATCGGTGTATTAATTCTGCTACAATCAATACACTGTTAGACATAAACACATTTTTGTTTCATGATTTATTAAAACTTGATGGTATTATCGAAAAACCGAATAAGCGGTAACAACTTAATCAAGCAAAATTCGGACAAATATGTAAGATCGAAAGTTAATTGATACTGTCAATTTTCGAATAAACTTGGTACGGTATTTAAGGTAAACCACAAACTGATTCATCTCGAATCACCAGTTGCAAAAAGAGTTACACAAACGTTATTTAAGTTGAGCGAAGTGCTGTCTATTAGTTCCGATTTCTGGAACGTTTTCTTTCATTAATTGCTACGTTAAAATGTGAAAAATTACCTATGGCGTAAAAGTCTGTAACATTACAATTTACTTAACCATCGTTTCCTCGCGAGTCTGCACTATCATAGGACACTCATTTTATCTATATGATAAATATTAGCCGCGCTCTGTCAAAACCTGGCTTAATTAATGTTCGTGACGTGTCGTTGCAGATAAGCCTGTGTAGCCAGTAAGATTAATAAGTGGCGATACTTCCCGCCTAGTATGTTATTTCGTTTAGAAGAGACTTCCTTTAAAGGTAAACTAAATAACAGCGGAAAGTGTCGTCCCTGACATGCTTTTCTGGGACGAAACTTGACGCACAAGCATCAAGACCGGTTTTCTTATGGTGAGGCTCAATATTCTAATTTTGCGTCACATATGGTTTCCAAACCTTGCAAAAATGCAAGAACACTAATTCATCACCAAGGTTACTTTCTATATCAAATAGATACACAAACATAGAATAGTATGCATGTATGAAGTTCTGTATAGGTAAAGGAGGTTTAGTTATGTCGACTCGCAAGGGGGTCGCAGCTAAGTGTGTATATCCAATAATATGATGTGTTCCGAATAAGATCTATTGTTGTGAGCTAAGATGGTTTATGAAAATAAAACAAACACGAGACAACAAAGTATTTAATTTGACTTTATTATATTTTAAACATATTAAATGCACACTTCGTAAACACGCCCTTGTTTAACCCCATGGTATTCATGGTACTAACGAGGTCCTGCTCCGGTCCACTAGCACGCGCAGCACGGACAGGGTGATACTTCGCATATACAGCCCGGAATACAAAAGAGACTACCAAGCATTACTATACAATCAGGATCCGTCGTTCCCTCGTAGTCGTTGGCTGTAAAGAAAGCAGCGGGATAAAAAATGCATGTATATCACGAAAATAGCTTTACTTTCAATAAACAAAAAATAATAGTCTTCAAATAGATATTTGCAAGTAGCATTTGTTGTTGGAACTATTACCATTGTACATATTATGAATAATATCATTTGGATTACATATAGTGGTTATTTTATTTCAAAGTTGTTCTTTATTTGTTGTGTAAATAATACTAGAACTTGACTTGAACAATATCAAGATCTACAATACTTGTTAAGCGTTGAATACAGATAAGTTAATATAGCGAGGCTTTTGAAACCTTAGCCCATTTATGCCTAACGTCTAGAAAAAAGGCCTTGGCAAACAGCGTAGACCCAGATAAGACGCCGCATGATGCGGCGTCTCATCAGGGTCTGCGCTGTTTGCTAAACGAATTTCTGTAATAAATATTCTAAATATAGAAATAAATATAATATGAATCCCTAATTTTGGAAATAAATTGATCCAATTTAGAAGGATGGGAGAGTCCACTAGGCATAAATGGGTTAACCACGATGATTGGTAAGTTGTTCAAATAACTCACTTTTAATCTTACTTATCCTATTATTATAGCATTTTCCTGTTTTGTTTTGACAATAGACTAATGAAAATGACCGAATAACACAACAACATGAAATGACGTCACTATAATGACATAGTGAAAATGACGTCACTATACTGAAATAATGGAAATGACGTCACTATACTGACATCGTGGAAATAAGGCGGAAATCAAGCTTGGTGTTGGTGTCATGCAGACGTGCCCACATCCATTGGAGCAGCATTTCTGGTTACCGGGGCAGTCATAATCGGACCAGCATTCTTCCGCGCAAGTCCCAGGTCGGTTTCTCACAGCTGGACAAGTGCCCGCTTTGCCTGAAACGAGTCTGTCTAGCGTCTAGTTTGACGTCAAACAATTCATTGCGACTATAGATAGATAAATTACAATATAGCGGAATATGGTTTATTAAATATCAAAATATAATTTAAAATATTTCAGCCGTATGGTTTATTTTAATTGTCATATAATAATTGTATTATACAAATGTACTTAATCCACAACTTTGATCAGAATAAATACAAAGTTAATGATTTGAAAAAAATATCCGATTATCCGAAATATATATCACTTAGTTTTGGATGTGGTGTTGCAGGAAATACAAACTTAACAGCAAAAACAATCATATTTATAAGCATACCTAATTACAATAGTATACGACAAAAGTTGACATCATACATATTTATAGAACATTACTCTTGTTATCATCTTGAGTGACGCCTGACTAATTCTACTTAATATTGCGTTTGACAATGCGTACCGGTTAATAAATAAAGTACAGCAATCCATTATACATTCAATATTCTGTTTCGATGTTGACGCTGTTTATCTTTCATTGAAGAATTTGTTTTTGTTTGCATGGAAAGAGGAATACAGATGCTAATACAGCACAGTAAATCCGTTAAATATATGTCGATTGCTTTGTGTGCGCAATATGGCATTGTTTTAAGTTTCTTTTCACAATTCCGTCAAAAATAAAAACTAACTACAATTAATAACATTAGTCCTATTAGTTAATTTGTTTTGCTCTATACTTATTTGATACGCGCTAAGTGTCACATTAGTGTTGACAAGTACACACACATCGTTGTTTAACCATCCAACAAAGCACACATACACAATATGTGTCAGATCATGTTTGTATCGATAGTGTTGTCATATTACCGATGTTAATAAGTGAAAAAAACACGCCTGATGCGTACTTAACCCATATATGCCTAGCGTCTAGAAAAAAGCCTTGGCAAACAGCGCAGATCCAGATGAGACGCCGCATGATGCGGCGTCTCATCAGGGTCTGCGCTGTTTGCTTAAAGGAATTTCTGTAAGAAATATTCTAAATATAGAAATAAATATACTAGACATCCCTAATTTTGGAAATAAATTGATCAAATTTAGCCGGATGGGAGAGTCCACTAGGCATAAATGGGTTAAATATGTAAGGCTAAATAATAAATATTTACTTACGTGCGGAACATCCCACAACCATCGAACAGGCCAGACAGAATTGCAGCAGCAGATGCATCTACAAACAGGTCGGCCAAATACTTTTTCCAATGATCGTTAAGGCGTCGATTATAAAAACGATGGTGATGATAATAATGACATTGTTGCTGGTGATGGTGAGGATAATGTAGCGCAGATAGATAGTAGTATTTATAGTTAGTTCAACAAGAGTTGTCCCAAGATAGTGTGTTCCACAATTCTTCCGCTTTGATAATATACTGTGCATCTCCCTGGTACGTTTACTGTTGGTTAATTATATGTATTTATTTGTTTGCTTATGCCAGTTTAATGTTAAATATTGCTATTAAAAACTATAGGCCCCTCTGTGAAGAGTGGGTTTCAATGCATGTGCGTAAAGTGCCGTACCAGATTTGCCTGTCCGCACAGGCTAATCAGGGTCGACGCTTTCCGCTTTTATGATATTTAAGTGATATTTTTAAGTTTAGGCGGAAAGTGTCATCCCAAATTAGCCTGTGCGGACGGCACAGGCTAATCTGGGACGACACTTTACGCACATGCATTAAACTACTTTTTACAGAGCACGGCTTATATTTAAATATTGACAAGAAACATGGTAAGTCATTGATTTCCTTGAAATTGCACATGCTATTCGTAATTTTATTTTGAACCCTTCACCATTTCCCCGATTAATACGATTGACGCAACGATTGAAATCATGATCATAATCGTAAACGTATCATAGTGATCCGATCAATCCTCATACGATCTTTAAGCCAATAAATGTACTGAGTGTGATTTCAATCGTTGCGCCAATCCTGATAGAGGGCGCGTATTATTAAGTTAATCTGAGTGTATATTTTTACAACACACAATATATATTCAAGTTGCACTAAGTATTTTTTAACATAGACAATCTTGAAAGAAGGAAACACACTTTGGTCGAATGGACGTCATTTACGTTCATGTACAATTTATATTATTATACCTCACTTTTATTCACAATGCTTTACTCCCATAGGCCATCGTGACATAGAAATACTGTCAGACCCAGCGGGAATAAATTTACTGTCCAAAATATACCGTATCCCGCTGCCATAGCAATCACGTGCCATCAGCGTGAAAAAAATTTAGACAAATAAATACTGTATCCCGCTGCCTTAGCTATCACGTGCGGAATGTTCGAAAATTATTCTGTCCCATTCGCGCATGCGCAGTACGCAGTTTTGCGTGTCCGTTGTATTTGGATAATTAAAATATCGATTGCAGCTGAAACTGTGCGGTAGAATAGATTAATGCCATTATTTTAGCTTTGACAGGAGTCAAAAAGAAAATCAATTTAGTATAAACGACACGTTTACCTCAAAGGCAACTTTAATCCAATGCTAATAACAATAAAGTTACAACGATATACACTTCCAGTGTGTGTTCTTAAGGTGTTATGCATGACAAACACACAATCCGAAATACGTTTTGGATTCGTTCGATGCTTTAAACAAATATTTTACTGTTAAAAAAAACACCACGTCCATATTGTTGTCCCAAAATGTTTCGTCACCGAAATGACGTCACGCAAGTACGTCATAAATTGCGTAATCAAGTGATGAAAATAAAATACGGAAAGCTGGTTCTGTAATATATTTTCAAAGAAATATTTGACGACTAACAAAATTGATGGGATAAATTGATTACTAGGTCGGTGCCGAATAAAGCGAAGTTCATTTTGCTCTGCCCGTAAATCTGAACCACTCAACATATTAATGGTTGTTCATTGCTGAAATAAAATTCAATTATTGAATATTAAAATTGTTCATGGTTCATATAAATTGTTCATGTTTAAATAGTTTATTCGGTATAATAAAATAAATATAACATGTCTGACAGGGTGACAGTAAATTTGTCAACTTTCGGAAAAATACTGTCAACCTTGGCTTCGCCTAGGTTGACAGTATTTCCTCAAGTTGACAAATTTACTGTCACACTGTCAGCCATGTTATATTTATATAATGTATGATGTTCCAGGTTCTAGACTGCGTCTTACGAGTGTTATGCACGTATTGTTAGATTACTTTGCGACCTTTTCAAATATACAAATAATGGATAGTATGAAAACGACTTATTGCATAATTTAAAACTAATCGTATATAAAATTTAATGAGCGAAATATAAATGCTGTCATTTATGGTGAATTTTGCATTTGGTCTTTAAAGATTATCAGCTGAAATTGATCAAATTGTGTTATACAACACGATGTGTTCCTGTTAATATCGATGCACTATTTGAATGATTCTGAGTTTGAAAGTAAAATTCTTACTAGATGTTATGTTTTTTTTATAAAACCAATCATTTTAATAGTAAGCATTTATATAATAAGTACTTAAAGCATATTATTCAAAACTGATTATATGACTTACATACTGAAAACTAATCTAAATACATACGAGACGCCATTAAGACATTAACTTTGTTCAACATCGTGTACATCGTCTAAAGATTTGAAAAGAAATCACTCTAGTGTTTTCGCGACTGTCTGCTACGACAATCCAATATCTAATTTACAATTAATTCATAATTCAATTCGTAAACAGATCTGACACGTAATTTCTATTTTCATACCATTCCTAACAATCAGAAAGTTTGAACATACATTTATATAACGGATCAAACGAGTATTAACATTAGTATTATGATTTTTACCATTTACTACTCATATACGACGCGTTTGTAGTCAATTACAAAATCCATTTAAATTAAATATCTGCGTGTTACATAAAGTGGTAAAACAAGAAGTTAAAGAGCTAAACAAGTGTAAATTATTTTAAATGCACTTGCAATAACTAACCTTACTGTATCATCGATGGCAACACAAAACCCAAAACTTATAATACAGAATGTGCTATCCTTATTTAGATAAAATTTGAATTTAGTGAGCATTATTGAAGAGACATTGTAATGTAAAGGCTTTGGGATTTTAGTTTTTTTCCTCAATAAATCCTTTACATGGGAATTAAATAGAAACAATATGTTTCATCTTATTAAGCTTCAGCGCTTCTGACGGCACATTATCTACCCTTGCGTGAAGAATTATTGTCTGACAAATCGGCTGACTAATCTCTAAGCTTGATATTTTCAGAACGAAAGTAAATGCGTCTCTAATGAGCTATTTCTGCCGTTAAACCATTAAAAAGCGAGAGGTATTTTATCCAAGGAATTTACCATGGCAATAAATATATATATTCCTGCCGCTTAAGCTTGTTCAAAATTAAGCCTTATCGAATTAGTGTTGTTGACAGTGCAACTTCTGCTGTTCCTTATACTTGCAATCCTGATTCAAAGTATACGTCAGTTATACGCCTTGTATGAATCCAACACAGTTTATAATATTAAAACTGTTTATAGCTTTGTGTCTTCGTCTTTGGTTTATCCGTCTCGTAATGGTATGACCATATCTTCGAATCTACGTTCTTGCGTGTTATTGTATTGCGAATTATCTTCTTTTCTCTGCTGATACCTCCCTGCAGCTTCATCTTTTGATTATCAAATAATACAATACATGTTTGTAGTTAATTTGAGCTGTATAAATGCAGTAGAATATATAATATCTTCAAAGTTGTCATAGTCTTCATAGACTGTAGGCATTAAAGCTAATTTCTGTTATGTGGAAGAAACAAATAAACTACCTTTCTCACACCTAGTTTTGTTTACATTTTGCGCTAACTGGATAGTTTAATATCTTTATAAGATGGGCTATATTTCTTGTGTGTACATAATTACTTTAAACACACCTCTCCTAATCATCGAAAAAGATATCTTATACTTACGACAATTATGAAATTAAATTATCAGTGTATTATACGATTCGTGTGTCACGTTTTGGCAGTTATGTTTTTCATTTGCTGTCTGCATAGGTTAATTAAATTGAAAATGTTTGAGACGCGCGTTTGGTTTGTTATTTATTCTTTGGTAATTTTGAGGTTAGACCAGCCAGAAAACCGGTTGAAACCTACAATTATAGAACTTTATACGGCGGTAATCCTAGTTTTAATAATGTTCTGCTTACAATTTGTATTCTGTTATACAATTATTTGATAAAAACAAGAACTTACCTGATGGTAGAGCTTCGCGTTTGTCATCGTGTGTTGTATTACATATACCATAAGTGAAATCGTCGCTGTGTTGATGCAGAAGAACGTATTCCTGTACATATTTTCAATAATTTCATAGTTAAGTCTTCAGGGGCTGTAAGCACTAAAGCTTATTTGTATCATATAGATGAAACACATTTATGATCGTTACTGCAGGTTGCTTGTTTCAAACGTTTCGCGTACTTGATCATTTAATATATTTTATATATGTACCTTAGATTTGTACTCTAGTCACTTTTAAATATATTCCCTAATCGTTTAATAGATTTCCGAGACTTCACAATTATGACCATACAGTACGAACTATATTGAGATTTTCTAAATATATGAAATTATGACTCCTGTAGAAGATAAAACAGAAGAACGGTAAGTACTCGCAATAGAAGCGCTTGAAGAAGCGGTTAACAAGAAGAAAAGTAGTAAGATGAGTTGTAGTGGACAAACTTGTAATGGCTATCGTTATAGAAACAGCAACAGTAGTATTGGTATGCTAAAGAGTAGAAGAAACAACATAATTTGTAGTGAGAATAGCAACACATATTTAAGAAGTATTTGTAAAAGCTAAAACAGAAAGGCACTTTATGGTACAGAAAATTGCCTTGGTTGTTATCCCTCTCGCTCCTGAAAACGTGTAATGGCATACTGACGAGCTTGGTTTTATCATTGAAGGATTCCGCAAAGCGATTACTCAGCTGAATGGCTCGACAATAATTCGAAACGCATTGATTGATAGTTTTCCTACATAAGCACAGAAGTTTAAGATGCAACTTGCAGCTTTTTTTATTCCGTTGTAACGGGGTTCATCATAGGCAATAGATCTAGAGTTGGCAGTAACGCATTTATATTGATGGAACGCAAGATGATATATTTATGATTAATTTCGCCTTAATTCAAGTTCAATAAATAAGCATTCTTTATCAACATCGATATTGATTGTTTGTATTCTCATTATTTGTTGACATTCGGCAGTTTGTTCGAACAGATAGGTAAGTCCGTGTAAATGCATCTTTGACATATTAAAGTTGTAAAGGAATCAACGAGATAAATGTATACTACGTTGTGTGATGTATACGCAATTGCTTAAGAGTGTGTTAGGTAAAACAGTTACCACTACATTGATATCCGCCTTATATAACGCTACTGATATATTTTTATCACGTAAATTGGAAATTGCTATTTTAGTCAATGTTTGAAAGTAACCTGGCAATATTCGCCGTCTTTTTATTCTAAGCGAAAATAACCTATTATTCTCTGTGTATTGCACGAGTTTATATTGTTGCGTTGTCCAGAGGCCAGTAACATGGACACTTTCCACAGCTTCAATATAATAATGCGAAAGCTACCAACAAGGCACCACTATATAATAATAAAACCCTCGCTGTTTGAGAACGGGGTTAAGTGCATGTGCGTAAAGTGTCGGCACAGATAAGCCTGTGTAGTTCGCACAGGCTAATCTGGAACGACACGTTCCGCTTTTATTGTATTTTGTCAATTGTATTTTGCGTATAAAAGAAGTGTGTCTTAAAATGTACTCTAAGCAATAGATTGACATACTAGAATGACATACTAGATCTGATTATGACATCATTTGTGCAATTCTGTTAGATCAACTACAATTAAGTCAGCATTTTATATTAGCATCATATGTTACCAATTATTTCACTGAAAGTTGTTTTTACAAATGTCAGAACGTTCCACAAATGCCTTAAATTGATTCGTTATCAACAAAAAATAGGCATTAACTTTGAATGGTAAATAATTGCACCTGGAAAATTGAAAGCCATTTACGTAAAAAAAACAGATGACTGCTTTCAAACATTAGTAATATTTATTTTACACGAAAGATGATTTAAACTGTTGTTGCAAAATATGTAAATGAAGTGACGGCAAAATATCCTAAACAACTGGAGATAATATTGTTTATTTATTGTATAAGTCCCACTGGCTTAGCTCGCGAATTTTCTATGTGTAGGCTCGGTAATAAAGTCGAGCTACGAAGTCAGAATATGAACAAAACATGATTAACGTTTTTAAATATATTTTGTTTAAGGTAACCATATCATCCTAGTTTGTTGACTAATTTTTCATCGGTCATTTGTTGCGGGAATTGTGCTTGCACTTTTTCTTAAGTCCAGTCAATGTTTCTGTACTTAACGTAAGAATTTTCTTTACTTAATTTCAAAAATAAAAGAAAATGTATATGTGGTGCTTAAACTATTATGATAAACAAATTACTGCCATTTCTCAATGCCTGCCTTTCCCGAAGGCGTGTACGCTTTGAACTGTCATTCACATAGTTAAGCGTTGATTTCATCATCATCATCATCATCTTCTTCATTTTCATCGTCATCATCATCATCATTTATATGTCGAGCAGATACACAAACATAGATTATTATGCATGTATTAATTTTTAATAACTTGTATCAGTACAGTATGTTTAGAAATGTCGAATCGCACGAGAATCGCAGCTACGTGTGTGCATCTAATGATAAAATGTGTTCCGAATAAGGTCAATTGATGTGAGCTAAATGGTTCATGAAAATAATATACACATGGACCAAACAAGTATGTTATTTTAATTTATTGTTTGTAAAACATATTAAATGCACACTTCTTAAACACGCCCCTGTTTAACCCCATGGCCTTCATGGTGCCAAAGAGGTCTTCCTCCGGAACACTAGCACCAAGGGCAGCACGGACAAGGTTCTGTGACGCATACACAGCACGGAATACAATCACCATTCGGCCACCCCACGTAGTCGGCTGCAAAGAAAGCAGCGAAATACAAGAAGACATATACCAAGAAAATAACTTTACTTTCAATTTACAATACACAGCACGGAATACAATCACCATTCGGCCACCCCACGTAGTCGGCTGCAAAGAAAGCAGCGAAATACAAGAAGACATATATACCAAGAAAATAACTTTACTTTCAATTTACAATCAAGAATAGTCTTAAACTAGATTTTTGCAAGTAGCATTTGTTATAGAAACTATGACCATTGTACATATTATGCATAATGTCGTTTTACTGCATATTATGTTTATTTTAATGTTGTTCTTGACTTGTTTTGTAAATAATACTAGAACATAAATTGAACTATACCTACAATACTTGTTAAGTGTTGAATTCAGATAAGTTTAAATAGCGAGGCTTTTGAAATCTTAACCACGAAGCTTATTAAGTGGTTCAAATAACTTACTTTTAATCGTACTTATCCCATTATTATAGCATTTTCTGTATTTGTTTTAACAACAAGCTAATGAAAATGAAAATGACTGAATAACACGACATCATGAAATGAAGTCACTATACTGACACGTGGAAATGACGTCAGTATACTGATAAAGTTGAAATGACGTCACTATACTAACATGTTGGAAAAAAGGCGGAAATCAAGCTTGGTGTTGGTGTCATGCAGACGTGCCCACATCCATTGGAGCAGCATTTCTGTTCACCGGGACAGTCATAATCGGACCAGCATTCTTCCGCACACGTCCCAGCTCCGTCTCCCACAGCTGGACATGTGCCCAGTTTGCCTAAAACGAGTTGGTTTGGTGTTTAGTCTGAATTAAACCAATCCACGCAAGCCTAGCGAAAATGTAAAGAAGATTATTCGAAAATTGAATAAAAAATACGTCATGCAATAGCTACAAAAAGCATGGGTACGATTGCTTAAGTGTTTTAAACCGGAAAGGAACAAGGCTCTTTAAAAATTGGAAATAATTTTGAATTTGCCAAGGTGGGATACGCTATGAATGTAATTTCGACTGAAACCTTGACATGAAACTACATTGATATAGTTAGTAAAGATATGGTACTAGAAAAGTCTAGCGTCAACCAATTCATGGCAGAGTGCATTGAACGGATAAGAATGTGACAGATACACTGAGAGACTTTAAAAACGCTCCAGTTGTAAAAGTAACGAAATGGTAAAGTATACATTCTTCAATTGGTATGATATTTAGCAATAATGAGCAAAGGTATGTAACAAGCAACTTTCGAAATTTTTACTGAAAAATTATAACAATTAAAGGAAATAACACAAATCTAGTGGTAACACCCTTAACATTGAAACTCGCAATTTTACAAAAATCAATAACGCGTGTAACTTCCATTAGAAGCAATGCAGGCAGTGCATCTACGTCTAATCGACAACACAATGTTTGTAATTTGATGTTGGGTAATGTTATTCCACTCGCGTATTAAGGCTTGACGTAACTGGTTGAGATTTCTAGGGGCTTGACGATGGGCTCTCAAGCGTTTTCCTAACTTGTCCCAGACATGCTCAATGGGAGACATGTCAAGCGATAGCGATGGCCAGTTTAACGCAGCAATTCCATTCGTGGCAAGGAAAACTCTTGTAAGTCGAGCCGAGTGTGCAGGTGCATTGTCTTGTTGGAATAATCCTCCTCTGAGATCACGCTGCATAAATGGAGCAACAACAGGAGCTAATACGGTGTCTATGTATCGCCTAGCGGTGACATTGCCCTGGAGAATGACAATATCAGTTTTGTAAAAATTGGGAAATCCCAGCCCACACATGAATGCTGCCACCAAAGCCACGATTAAACTTCTGTATTCATTGTTCGATGAACCTCTCCCCTCTCGAACGATACACTCTAACACGTCCATCACAGTTCTGAACATTGAACTTAGATTACTAAAACCCATACAACCATTGTCGTCGGGTCCACCGATGATGTATACATGCCCAAACAAGTCTCGCAGCTTTGTGTCTATCGGTCAAAATATATCCCCGTTAAGGTCTGCGACAACGTAAACCAACGGCACGCAGTCTACGTATCACGGTTCGGGCATGGATTGGTCGCCTGAAAAATAAAAGTGACTGAACAGTCTCTAACTTCGGTGGATTGTCAAATATTGTACAAGCATCATAAAATAATAAAATATGGTGCACAACTTACCCACGGATACCAATTGTTTGTTTGGCACTGTGGGTGGAAGACCGGAAGCGGTAACGTTTGTGAACGCGTCGAAGGTTGGCGTCCTGTCTAGGCGTTGTTACCATGGGCTGACCCGGGCGTGGACGTCCTTTAATACTTCCAGTGACGTCGTATCTTTCACGAAGGCGATTAACCGTGGATCTCGCGCAATAAAACTGACGCGCGACGTCGGTTACGCCACCTCCGGCTCTCAGCATACCAACAGCCTCTGAACGCTCATGTTTTGGTAAGCGAGGCATGCTAGCGAACACCTTTTTAAACTATATTTTGTGTTTTTCTTGTGTGCTAGTCGATTACATACACATACAACAGGTTTAGATTTTATTTCGTGGATATAATCATGAAGCACGTGCAAAAAACGTGTAAATAGCTTATGTGTAGCCAGCTTTTTACGACATTCAATTTCCTTGCGGATTTTAGCGTGTATAAATTGTTTTACTTGTAAATAACATATTATTTATAATTAAAAAAATCTAACTTATTATGTCATCATGAAAAAATGTTTTTATAAAGTGGAGCGTAAAGTCCCTCAGTGTATACGATGTGTTGTATAATAATATCTGCATATAATCATTGTTTACTTGTCATCGCAATAGAAAATGTTTCGGCCGATTTATCTCTTCAATCGCTTATTCGTGACACTCGATCCGAATATCCGAAATATTTATCACTTAGTTTGGATGTGCTTTTGAAGGAAATACAAACTAAACAGCGAAAACAATAATACTAATAAACATACCTATTTGCATATTATATGGACAAAAGTTGTCATTCTTAATATTTATAAAACATTACTCATTTTATCCTCTTGAGTGACGCCAGACCAATTCTACTTTATAAGGTAGAGAATGCGTAGCATTATAGAAAGACTTTCTTGTTTTATAAGGTTTATCAATTTAGTTTTGCGTTTTATTTTCAAGAATACATTTAAACACATCCATTGATTTTTAAAACATTATTATCTTATATAAATAATATTTTAAACGATATTTCGTTTGGCAATACGTACCTGTAAAGAAATAAATATTGCGTTTTACAGCAATCCATTATATATTAAATATTAGTTTGCGATTTTGACGCTGTTTCATGAAAGGATTTGTTGTTTGTTGACAGAGAAAGAGGAATACAAACACTACTATAGCACAGTAATTCCGTTCCAGTTAGTTCGATCGTTTTGTGCGCAAGTAATGAAATTGTTTCAAGTTGTTTTACATAATTCGTCAAAAATAAAAACTCACTACAATTAACAACAGTATTCCTATTAGTTGGTTTCGTTTTGCTCTACACTTATATGATACGCGCTTAGTGTCACGCGCTTAGTGTAGACAAGTACACACATATCGTTGTTCAACCAACCAACAAAACACACATACACAATATTTGTCAGAGCATGTTTTTATCAATAGTGTTGTCTTATTTTCAATGTTAATAAGTTAAAAAACACGCCTGATGCGTACTTAACCCATATATGCCTAGCGTCTAGAAAAAAGGCCTTGGCAAACAGCGTAGACCCAGATGAGACGCCGCATGATGCGGCGTCTCTTCAGGGTCTGCGCTGTTTGCTTAAAGGAATTTCTGTAAGAAATATTCTAAATATAGAAATAAATATACTAGAAATCCCTAATTTTGGAAATAAATCGATCCAATTTTGCAGGATGGGAGAGTCCACTAGTCATAAATGGGTTAAATATGTAAGGCTAAATAATATATATTTACTTACGTGCGGAACATCCCACAACCATCGAACAGGCCAGACAGAATTGCAGCAGCAGATGCATCTACAAACAGGTCGGCCAAATACTGTGTGCAATGATCATTAAGTCTTCGATAATAATAACGATGGTGATGATAATAATGCCATTGTTGCTGGTGATGGTGAGGATAATGTAGCGCAGATAGATAGTAGTATTTCTAGTTAGTTCAACAAGAGGTGTCCCAAGATAGTGTGTTCCACATTCATCCGCTTTGATAGCATACTGTGCATCTCAATGTTACGTTAACCGTTGTATTTATTATTATTATTATGTATTAATGTATTTATTAGTTAACATATACCAGTTTAATGTTAAACATTGCTACTAAAAACGTATTAAAAAATTTCGACACGCGACATGATAAGTCATTGAATTCCTTGAAATTGCACATGCTATTTGTAATGCTATTTTGAACTCTTCACATTTTCCCCCGATTAATATGATTGACATTTAGTACCTGTATTGGCTTAAAGATCGTATGAGGCCTGATCGTGTATTACGATACGTTTTTGATTATGATAATGATTCCAATCGTTGCGCCAAGCAGGGACGTACTTTTAAGTAAATCCGAATGTATATTTACACCACACAGTGTAAATTCAAGTTGCTCTAGGTGTTTTTGAACATAGACAATCTCGAAAGAAGGAAACATTTTTTAGTCGAATGGTCGTCATTTACGTTCATGTTACCATTTAAAATGTATGAGATTACTAGTTTCTAGACTGCTAGATTACTTCGCGACCTGTTCACATATGCACATAATGGATAGTGTGCAAACGACTTGTCGCATAATTTAAAACGTATCGGGCTTAAAATCTGTTGATCGAAATATAATTGCTGTCATTTATGGTGAATTTGGCATTTCGTGTATGATTCTTGGCTGAAATTGATAAAATTGTGTTATGCAATACGATGTGTTCCTGTCAATATCGATGCAATATTTGAATGATCTTCAGTTTAAATTAAAACTCTTACTAGATGTTATGTTTTAAGCGAACCAATTTGTAAGGTTTAGCATTTATATAATTAGTACTTAAAGCATGTTAAACAGATCATAGTACATATTGTAAACAAATAAAATACATTCGAGGCGACCAAATTTGTTTAATATCGTATACATCGTACAAAGATTTGAAAAAAAAATCAGAACATTGTTTTCGTGACTGTCATTGAAGACAATGCAATTTCAAATTTACAATTAAGTCATCATTAAATTCGTAAACGGATCCAACATGTCGTTTATATTGTCAGACCATGCCCAACCCATCCCAACATCCTGACCTAGACATGTATAATCAGATAGTTTAAACATACATGTGTATAACAGATCAAACGAGTATTACCAGTATTATAACGATTTTGTAGTCCGTAACAAAATCCATTTCAATCAAATATCTTTCTAACCAGATTTAAGTTTAAAAGCTTTATTTCTAACCACGATATACTGTTGAGCAGCAAATAGCATAGAGCCGGAACAGACTACGAGTTACATAAAATGGTAAATCTAGAAGTTAAAAAGCTAAACAAGTGTAAATTATTTAAAATGGACTTGCAATAACTAACCTTACTGTATCATCGACGACAACGCAAAGCCAAAAACTTATAATACAGCATGGGCTATCCGTATTTATATAAAGTTTAAATGAAGTAAACACGATTGAAGAGACATTGTAATCGTAAAGGCTTTGGGATTTTATTTTTTTTCTCTGAATAAATCCTTTACATGGGAATTAAATAGAATATTTTCATCTTATTAAGCTTCAGCGCTTCTGACGGCACGCTATCTATCCTTGCGTGTAGAATTATTGTCTGACCAATCAGCTGAATTATGTCTTCGTTAAATATTTTCATAATGAAGGTAAATGCGTCTGTATACGCTATTTCTGCCGTTAAACCATTAAAAATTGAGATGGATTTTATCACAGGAATGACCATAAAAATATATTTCTGCCGCTTTAGCTTGCTTAAAATTAAGCCTTATCGAATCAGTGCTGTTGACACTGCAACTTCAGCTGTTTCTTATACTTGCAATCCGGATGCAAAGTATACAGCAGTTATACGCTATGTATGAAACCAACGAGAAACACACAGTATATAACGCTTCCGAAATCAAACGTTGACATGTCGAAATTCTGCCCAAATTTATAACCGTATAACACCTTCGAATAGTTTAAATGATTTTTTAAAATTGTCTAAATCTTTGAGTCAATGCCGTTGGCTTTTTAAAGGGTTCATCAAAATGCCGACATTAATGCAATTGAAAATTAGTAACAACTAATCATGTCCTATCATCATTTTGTTTTCTACATTTACTCTTATAAATTTGTTTATTTTAACTGGCGAATTTCGTCCATTGGATTACTGGATTGTAAGAACACAAGTACGACACACAATGTTGAAACTAGCAAATCTATGCGGCCAATCTTGAAACTCTTTCTGTGGATTTTTTGTTATACCACATTTATTTAGCGCCCTTTTAATACTCGCGGGCGCGTTCAAAGGCGCATTACATGTTTTTCCCTGATCACTGAGTCACAAGTCGTCCATTAACATCTTAGTGTACATGGTCGCTAAATTAACTGTCCATTGTGATCAAACAGGTCACGTGGTCAAAACAAATGACCATTAAACTTTTGAATAAATTTATTTGTGATGTTTATTTAGCTGAATTGTAATGTCATCTGTTATTAAGAATGCATGGGTGTCAATCTTTTGAAATGTCATCATGCATTAAGAGATTGTGCAGTTACATGAATTTAAATCTTAACTTATCTCCATAGTTCGTGTGTCTAATTACTTTGAAAGAGGATCGATGTAATTGATTTAACCTTAAATAAAGTATTGTTTTGTAATTTCATTTTAGACGATCAGTGCGTTCATATTATTGTTGTGTAGCTTCATCTTCTATTTAAAGTTTGTCCAAGTCATATGTTTAAACCCATTTATTCCTAGTGGACTCTCCAATCCTTCTAAATTAGATCAATTTATTTCCAAAATTAGGGATGTCTAGTATACTTATTTCTATATTTAGAATATTTCTTACAGAAATTCCTTTAAGCATACAGCGCAGACCCTGATGAGACGCCGCATCATTCGGCGTCTCATCTGGGTCAACGCTGTTTGCCAAGGCCTTTTTTCTAGACGCTATGCATAAATGGGTACGTGTGTGTTTTTATTTTGTAATGTTATCTTCTATTTAGAATCCGCTCGTGTGCTTGTTATACACATTGATTTTCCATTACGAATTGGCTCTTGTCATACTTGTGTACTTTCATCTTCTATCAAAGGTTCATTCGTGTCGTAGTGGTTTGACTTTATATTCGAATCTACGTTATTGCGTATTATTGTTTTCCTAATTATTTTCTTTTAAATTATGATACCACTCTGGAGATTCATCGTTTGATTTTCAAATAGTACAACAGTTTGATTTGTGCTGTGTGAGTGCAGAAAAACGAATCGTCCCTGATAAGTCTGAGTTGATTAGGACGACAATTAACGCACGCGCATTTAGGTAGCAGACGGTAGAAACACACTCTCGAGGCCGCGTACGCCTTCTTGATCTCCACCAAGCTCAATTCAGAAAACAACAAACCTGCAATCATAATAACACATTACCTGCACACAAGTAGTCTGAAACTTGCATTTAAGATTTTTTTTTAAATGCATATGGAAACTGTACATGTGATACGTTTGACAAAAATGAAAGAATGGCAAGGCCGCAAAACGGGGCTTCAAAATCAACTTTTTACCATGTACGAAAGTGGCTGGGGACGACTGAAACGTAATGATAGCCTGATTTTGGAATGACACTTTTACACGCAAAACATAGCACAACCCATCAAACCATGAATAAATACCTCGTTACCAGGTGGTTTTCGCGCAATAATTCACAGCGTGACCCTTCTAGCGATTCCAGCTTAAATATAATCCAAAATACAATATGCCTACCGCAGTTGTGCTTCCTGATTAACAACAAAGAACAAAAGTATGGGAAGAGGTCATGACCCCACAGTTTCGCATTTGAAAATGGTCATATTCTTAGGATTTAATGCAATTTGGGGGTACAATAAGACCTATTACCCTCAAAATTGACATTGAAACCTTCCCTTTTCCAATATTTCACTTTTTTACCGTGGCCAATTCGAACTTTTTGCTTCCTACCGTGTACTGCTATTTTAAACCAATGTTCTCAGAACGAGGTTCATATTTATCCGAAGTACCGTATGAAGAAACTAAGCGCGAACTTAAAAAGTATATTACACATGTGTAAGATAAAAATATTCGTAATGGTTATATAACATGGAAAACAGGGTATGGCATGTGATAAAATCATTTATTGGATGTATTACGATTTTTTTGTCGACGGGATTACTGCGAACAATGAAGATTTGCGCTTGCAATTCTGGCGATGGGCGCATCAGTCTTATGGGTATCAGCTGGGGAAAAATCGAGTAAAATATTTCTCGCCAACAGGGTGAATTTAAAAATCATTGACGCACAATAATTGAAATGCGTTATTAAATTTTGAGTGCATATTTTGGTAACTTCGTAGGATATCATTTCACGCAATTCCATCAAAAACAAAACTGCATCTGACAATATGTATCTGACGTGTTGAATTGTTTTGTAACTCGCAAACAATATAAGAAATAGTAATACTCACAAAATAGACAGTTAACGTCTGTTTAAACACGAATGGTGTCTTGCATTGTAAATATGTATGTACGTACGTATGGTGGTGCGCGAGCATCCTCTCTTTTCTTCTCAGCTCTGAGAAAATCATTTATTTTCTCTCCATTCTTAAATTAAAACTACTTTTCTTGCCTACATTGTAAATTATGGAAGGTTTGGTAAGCGATCTCAATCAAAGTATTGCCAGTTAATTCAGAAACTCATACAGATAAATGAAGCAAAGACTTCTTGAACGACCCTCTTTATACAACCTCGTTTTGAAACTGATTTGTTTACTTCCGGTTTCCTCCCGGCTATGAATTTTGATGGTAAGATTTAACGATGTTTGACCATCAAATATCTTTCTCAGTCCTGACATCAGTGTTTATCATCACCAGGCTATTCCCTGTGTTGCCACATAACGATACGATGTCCAAATGGGGTATCCCACACTCAGTTACAGGCTACTGCCTTCCAAGATTAGGTTCCTTGTCGCTCTCGTCCCAATGAGAAATACAGGGCGCAAGGCTCTAGGCCCAATTTGCCGAGAAAAGCAGGTCCTTCTTTACTTATGCGTCCTCTTATTAGCAGAGTCTATAGAACCAAACCCTGGCCCTAGACAGATCAAGTTCCCCTGCGCTGTATGCAATAAAGCATGCAAATGGACAACACCCTGCGTCTGCTGTGACTCATGCGAAGTGTGGTACCATTAAGAGTGCATGGGGATGCCGGAGGCGGTCTTCAATGCACTGCCCAACATAACATGGGAATGCGTACTGTGTGACGTGCCAAACTTCTCAACAGGTATATTCGACACAACGCTGTTTGACTCCACCAATAGCTACTCTGTCCTTAACAATATCACTGGTACAGATAGTGAACTCAGCTTCAGTCACCCCATCGACGTCAGCAAGGTGCAAGTGAATGCCCCACTACCACCAGGGTTGACACTGGACTAAGGACTCTGGTCGTGAATTGCCAGTCCATCAAAAGCCCAGGCAAGAAGACAATCCTACAGAAAGAGGCTACACAGGCTGACATAGTCATCGGCACCGAATCATGGCTAGATGACTCCGTGAGATAAGCAGAGGTGTTCCCAGCCAACTTCAATGCCTACCGGAAAGATCGGAGCAGCGACACCCGTGGAGGAGGAGTATTCATTCTGGTTTCAGAAAGATACAAGAGTGACGAACCAGAAGAGCTGAAGTCAGAAAACGCAGAGGCAGTTTGGACCAAGGTCCAAATACAAGGCGCACAGGACCTCTACATTGGCTCTTGCTACAAACCGCCTTCCTCCACTGACCCGGACTATCTGGAACAGCTCAACGCCTGCCTCACTAAAATCCCGAGAAACGCCCACCTATGGCTAGGAGGGGATTTTAACCTACCCGACATAGACTGGGAGAATGAATGCTCGACACCTCAAGCCACTCATGCCACACAGTGCAGACAGCTCCTATCAATTATAAAGGACGCATCCCTTGACCAAGTAGTGCAGTCACCTACACGTATCACCAAGGACACTAGCAGCCTGCTTGACCTTTTCTTTACTAACAACAGTACTCTCATCAACAAATGTGAGACAATTCCTGGAATAGGTGACCATGAAGCCATCTTTGTGGATTCCAGCCTACGACCCAGGAAAGTAAAGAAACCGCCACGCAAGGTCTACCAATATAGGAAAGCAAACTACCATTCTATGGGCGCTAAGCTGACAGCACAACACACCGAATTCCCGGAGAAGACAACTCCGGGGTGGCCCCCTTGAAAGAAAATGGCAGACTCTATAGTGACCCACAAGACAAGGCGAACATCCTGAGCCAACAATACCAGTCAGTATTCACCAACGACATGGGGAGCGACACAAACCCTACGCCAGACGGGGAACCAGCACCAACCATGCCCACTATCGCAATCACATCCCACGGAGTGCTGAAGCTACTAAAGAAGCTAAACCCCCAAAAGGCAACCGGCCCAGACATGCTTCCAGCAAGGGTCCTCAAGGAACTGGCAAATGAATGTGCTCCGTACCTGGGCTACATATACCAGAAATGCCTAACAACAGGCTCAATTCCAGATATATGGAAGACAGCACCAGTTTCATCCATATTCAAGAAGGGGGACAGGTATAAAGCGAGAAACTACCGCCCTGTGTCACTCACTTGTATATGCTGCAAGATGTTAAAGCACATCATTGTCAGCAATGTCATGGGACACCTGGACAGTAACAACATCCTTACCGACTGTCAACATGGTTTCAGAAGG
This sequence comes from Dreissena polymorpha, assembly GCF_020536995.1. NCBI lineage: Eukaryota > Metazoa > Mollusca > Bivalvia > Myida > Dreissenidae > Dreissena > Dreissena polymorpha. Next base: position 9,339,631 of record NC_068361.1, read on the forward strand.
CGGAGGAGCTGCGAAACACAACTCCTAACCTTGTCAGATGAACAAATGAAGTCCTTAGACAAAGGTAAACAACACGACCTAGCCATCCTGGACTTTAGTAAGGCGTTTGACAAGGTCCCCCACAAGCGTCTGCTGACAAAACTGCACCACTATGGTATACGCGGCTAGACGTTGGAATGGAGTAAAGCCTTCCTGACCGACAGAACGCAGAGAGTTGTTGTAGATGGTGCTACCTCAGATCCTGCCCCAGTAGTCAGCGGAGTGCCTCAGGGGAGTGTGCTTGGACCGATCCTCTTCCTGGTATTTATAAACGACCTCCCCCTTAGAGTTTCATCCAAGACACGACTCTTTGCGGACGACTGCGTGGTCTACAGACAAATAGACTCAGATAGCGACTGCGATCATCTGCTGGAAGACCTCCATCGGTTGTGGAAATGGGAGAAACTCTGGGGAATGTCATTCCACCAAGAGAAGTGCAGCGTCCTGCGAGTCCACAGAAAACGATCTCCAATACTGCACAACTACACCCTCAAAGGCCATATACTTGCAAGTGAAGAGACGTCAAAGTACCTCGAAGTGGAACTGACGAAAGACATGTCCTGGAAGCCTCACATCCAGAACGTAACACGGAAAGGAAACAGCACGCTGGGATTCCTCCGCAGAAATCTAAGGATTGGCAACGAGAATGTAAAAAGTGCTGCCTACTTTTCACTCGATCGTCCACACCTGGAATACTTTAGCACGGTCTGGAACCCATACCAGAAGGACCAGATTCACGATCTAGAGATGGTCCAGAGAAGGGCAGCCAGGTATGTGACGAACCGCTACCATAACACTAGCAGCGTCACATCCATGCTTGATCACCTGCAATGGGAAACCCTGGAGTCAAGGAGGACAAAGGCCCAGCTGACGATGATCTACAAGATATCATACAATCTCATAGACATCCCAGCAGCAAAATACCTCTCCCCAGGCTCAAGCAGAACCCGATCAAGCCATGACATCAAGTTCCTGCCTATCTCAACATCGACATTCTACTACTGGCATAGCTTTTTCCCCGGTATTATACCGACCTGGAACAGCCTACCAGCCGCTGTTGCAGAATTCCCTGACTTGGTATCCTTCAAGCAGGGACTAGCGAACTTAAGTTTCTAATCAAGTCGTAAGCACCAGCTACAAATTAAACCCCAATGACCCCTCATGGCTGTGCCGGTTGAGGTTCAATCCTCTCCGCGGCCACCGTAGCCGGAGAGGCATGAGGTAGAGGGATGAAACGTAGCTGGGGACGCATCTGTACTGTCCTTCTGACTTTTAACTATCAAACTCTTCTAATTTTACTATTTTCCGATTCTTACTTTATCTCCTCACCACCCGTCGCATAATTGTCAAGTTTGACGGCAGCGACGTACGATGTAGATGTAGATGTAGAAATTCATTTTGCTACGAGTACTGTTTTCGTAAGTTTGCTCGTATGGGATCCGTTTTATTTAGTAACGGCTAACTATTTAATGTCAGTTATAAATATAATACATTTATTATGATTAAATTTATTAGTTTTGCTTTATTTCATACTTATATGATATTTTGTAAAAAGAAATGGATTTTTTATTCCTTTATTGACATAACCTTGCAAGTATCAGCGGCTTACGTACCGCCATGGTAATAATGACACATATTCTTCATGCAACTATCAGTAAAAATATGTTCCAAACTTTAATAAAGTGATACCAAAGGAATGTTAATATTTTAGTGCTTTAATTTATTATTATTGTAATATTGTAATAACACATAGACGTGTAACAAAAAGCACTTTTGCGCATGTTTACGGCGCATTGAATATGAAATATCAATTAATTGCATGCTAGATCAAATTAGGACATCATTAGTGCAATTCTGTTAGATCAACTATAATCAAGTCAGTATTGTATATTAGCAAAATATGTTACCAACTATTTCGCTGTTAGTTGTGTTCACAAATGTCACTACGTTCCGCAATTGCCTTTAATTCGTAATATACGCATAATCACATAAGCCATTGAAAATCAAAAGCCATTCGCGTAAAAAACATATGAATGCCTTCAAACACTTATAATATTAAGGCGTCTATTAGCAAGGAAAATAAGATTTTTATCAACGCTCCGGTCTAAGCTACGCAAGGTAGAGCACCTACAAAATGCTCCAGACAAAATGTAAACGCTTAAGACGTATTCGGGAAACCAAATAGTTGTCATAGAATCATTCTGTCAAAGTGGTGAATATATTTCCTCTCATATATACCATTGTCAAGTTAACGAATGGGTAAAGAAACTCCAAGTGCGTCACTGCAAATCGATCCCCATGTAGATAGAGACGCTGCTAATCCAACAAATGTCCACCAACGCAGATAATAAATATGGTTATCAGACAAGTCAATCACTCGTAAGCGAGAAAGTCCCTGGAGGCAATTCCACTTGCGATCAATTATACGATTCGTTCGGAATCTTTTTTCTTGCAAGTCATCTAACCCTACAAATATATTGCCCGTCATGATTGTAAACTCATTATTTGACAAGTCAAGGCGGTTTAGCAGAGGAAAGCAGCAGAGCGCATCGTCTTCGATATCGTTAATGAAATTTCTGCTTACCCCTGGGGGTAATCACGTGATAGTCAAGAAAGCGACGTTCATGCCGAGACAGTTATTTTTCGCCGTTTTATACCTTTTATTGATAGTGTTTATTTTTTAAATGACGTTAAATTTCCATACATATCAGTTAAAAGGTAATTAGTGCTTATTTCGTATAAAAATCGGGTATATCTCTTAACTCCCCGCGAATTTTCTTAGTGGAGCTGTAATCAGGTCATCCCACTAAGGAATTTCCCAGCGAGTAAAGTCGACATATAGAGCGATTATTATACGTAATAAACGCAATTAACTATCTTGCTGATATGGCTGGAAAGTGAGCGGCATTAAACAAATTAATACAAGTAATAAAGGGTATAAAACGGCGAAAATTACCTGCCTCGGCATTGACGTCGCCATCTTGACTATCACGTGATTACCCCCCCCCCCTCCCACTGAAACGGTGATGAACTCAACGAACGGATGAACTGAAAACATCTTTGCTGAAAGAGACACGATACTATTATCCGAGATATCGAATAGCCGAACAATGGTACAGATGCACGGTAGCCCATATAGGCACCGACGTAGATTGAAAACATACATATTTTCATGAGAATACACCTTTCCCGGGCAAGCAACACATACACATTTAACATCCGTATTATTGCAGTCGTTTGCATGAAGTTTGCTTTTGTTTAGAATTTCATTCCGAACTTTAACATTGGCCACAATAGGCCAACTTTCACTTCGTGATTTGAAAATGTCACACGTGCTGTTTTGATTGGCGATACTAGTATAAACAGAAACGTTGCTTGCGCCAATTAGCAGATTAGCAGGATTTTCACAGTAACCACTAATATAAAAAGATACGCGACATTAAACATTATAATTAGATTGTGTTGTTTACATCAACTTTTAATTTAACATCAGAAAATATCAAGTGTTGTCCCTCCATTTTTATTTGAAAATGAACATTAATAATTTAGCAAAACACACCATGTTTAGAAATACAAAATGTGCTCCACAAGAAAGAATTAACAATGTCACATAAAATCGTTTTTAAAGGTATGCTTTAGAGACAAAATCAAGCTGATTTCACTTTCATGGCAAAACAATTGAAGTATAAATTGCGTAACGAATCCAACTTCAATAAACATGTTTTATCAACTTCATCAGCCATTATTATAAATCTTTTTAAAAATCTGCATTGATTATAGCTTTCAAAACAAACACGACCTACAACGAGCAATAGAGGCCAATACATTTTAACAAGTATAACCTTTCATACGTCTCACAAGACTGCCAAGGTTACTTTAATTCTAAAGGTGATACGTTCATCGTAAACACTGTTGAAATTAAAGCTAATTTTATCCGTTTAGAGGACGCAAGTCAGCGTAGACAAGATCGTAACACCTGCTTAACCAAAGGCCAATGTCTTCCTGAAAGTGATGGAATCACAGTATTGTTGTGCTTAATCAACATTGTAAATGATTGTTTCGTATTCATATATCATAAACCAATATAAAATTGTAAATCTTTATCGCTTACGAAAAATGAAGAACATTGTGTTGTGCAATTTAAATCGGTCTTATTTAAGGAGCTAGTATTTCACTTTGTTTTTATTTCGTTATTTTTAGTTATTATTTTCAACACGTTATTTTCATGACATAATTAGACTTTTTTCAAACACATAAATATTTGAAATTCATAAATGTTGATGAACATTTGAATATCTAACCATGATATTGATTTTACCTTATGGGTCAACCAATTGTGCGGCCACATGCATTATCTAACAGCTAAACGATACTTAAAATGTACTTGTAAACTATATTACATCTTTAGAAACTGTACTCAAAATAATATGAGATTCAAACACTAAGCAATGTATTCCACTTTTATTAACGTTCGACATTGTGGTCTCGCAAATCTTTTAACATGGTAATTCCGAATACTGAAAAAAAAAACAATTGTTCTGATTAATTTTAGAAAGTTGCTTGTCGTTTAAGTTTTCATGTCAATGTTGTTTGTATATTGACGTTAGCACGATAAAAAGTAGAATAATAAAATCAAATGAAACGAGGAAACTATGTTTAGGATTTTCTCTGAAAGTTACTTCATCGAAAACATATGGGCCTAACGGCTGTATTTCGCTTATCGGAGACATGTAGAAACTAAGCAGTTTTTTTGCAGATTGTACGATACTTATGTAATAACGTTAGTTTCATCACGCGTTTACTATGTATGACATATCAGAACAAATTATCGTTTCTAATTTAAACAAAAAGAACAAGTTACCCTTAGGGTGAAGTCTATTTCACTCCCCGAGGAATGATCAAACTAATTATAGAACCTCAATACGATGTCGCATACCAACGTAAACCTTGTTGTTTAAGGTAATGCGTTTTTTAAGTGAACTATATATATATATCTATATATATCATATGACCCCATCAGGACTGGTTAGTTTGACCCCAGAGGAATTATTTGAACAAACTCAGCAAAGGAAATCAATTAAATGTAACACATCAAATATTCAACCTGCGACAGTTATTTACTGTTTTAATAAGTCGATATAAAAATACCAGCATTTTATTCACAAATGTAGTTTTCTTTGATTCCTAGCCAAACCTGAACATCATGACAAAACAAAGTATCTGCCTGTGTCTGATAGCTGAAAGGCAGGGCCATTTGTAATGCTATGGGCATCATTTGAACAAACTTGGTAGAATAAGACCGCCATACAGTCTTATATGCGAAATAATACACCTATTGGTCTTGTGTTTGATACGAGGATGTTTTCTATATTAGTTAAATATAAAGATGTGTTCTATATTTAATTTAGTCATTATTAATCATGTGACAGATAAGGCGTGGCAAGTCTTGACCCCATGGGCATGACTTGAACAAGCGAAGTAAAGGACACCGATGTTACACGACACACCTAAAAGCCCCGATTCTTGTGAGTTCAGAGACGAAAATGTTTGACGTTTTCTATTTCAAATCCATTTTTAGCTTTGGTGACCTTCATATGCAATTAGTAAGGTAATCTATAAACAGAGACGAACATTATTGACGTTTTCTTTTTAAATCTATTTTTTGCTCTGGTGACCTTTATATGCAATTAATAATGTATTCTAAAACAGAGATGAAAATGTGTGACGTTTTTAGAAAAATATATTTGTAGCTCTTGTGACCTTCATATACCATGAATAAGGCATTCTTAAAGCTCCTCCACGCATTATGTGCTTAGATGAGTTGAAGTATCGGAAAATAATTGATCGCCATGCATAACACGTCACATTCGCACATGTTTCTTATGGTGACATATGTGTGATTTATGTTCCATCACAACAGGATGTCTTGTATTTTCGCCACCAGTAATAACACTGCCATAAGCCATTTAGTAAATGTGTTACTTAGCGGCTATTTTGAGAAAATGTACAATACATAAGCTACAATAACTTGAGTGCAAAAAATAAAACAGTATTCCAATTAAATAGTCACTGATACGTCACAAAACGTGTGCTTTTGCAGTATGCCGTTATATGTTTTGGATAGCTTTGGCCATGTCATATGTGCCGACGGCGTATATGCATGAACTTATGCGTAATGTCCAGACAGTTCATACACCTATGCTATGCTCTTAAATTAAAGTAATTATAACGCAAAAATGATATATAAGATATAATTGTATCAGTTCAAAAGACACGAAAGGCTTCTAAAACCTGGCGTATGAATCTAGTTAAAGCTTCTGTTTTATCTCTGTCAAACGGCATGTCTTTTATATTCGCGACAAACTTCTAATAGATCACAAACAAAAACAACAACATGAAAATTCATTTGCGTATCGCAGAGCGTGCAATTGCATGAACTAGTATTAAGCCGAATATGGTACTCAAAGAATTATCTATCTATCTATCAAAACTCATATACATATAGACACATATATCCACCGTGGTTACTGAGGTAGTGGCATATTGGTCAATACATGGGATTAACGCATGTTCTAACATTTTAAACTAGAAGGTTGTTATTCATTTATTAAATGATTACCGTTACCTTAAGACGGATTGTATTATGAATTTTTTTGCAAAAAAAAAACACGGAAACAAAACAGTAATAAATACACAGCCGTTTTAACTTTCCCAGGAATTTAACATTTCCAAAAGAAATGCTTTCTGAATTCAGGATGAACTCCGGGAAATACATGAAAAATCAATCTCAATAAATATTAGAAGATAAATTGTTATCGTGCTGTATTGTTTATTTAAGGCAAGAAACCTATTGCCTTCACAATACGGGAAATATAGAAAACAAAAACAAACTTGTCATTTCTGTATTTCTTTTTTGTTTGCCAGAGACGGTTTAAGATCTAATGAACTATCGTGCCAACTCTCCGGTGTTCGGAAACAGCACAGACGAAATGGATCAAAGTCCATTACTAAGAACGAACGTTCTTCTTCCTACCGTTCTTCAGATCCATCATCGATAATACTTTAGCATCTTTTATTTTTGTCGGCATTTTTAGATTAACAATGTTGTTGTTTTTTCATGACTCGTGAATTCGTGGATTTTTGATTTTTGAAAAAAAGACGAATTTGCGTAGGTTATTTTCTGATGCGTTTGTTTGTATGCCGACCAATGAAATCAAAGTACATTTATACACCACGCATTAAAATGATTTTACGGTAATATCGCCTTTATTTCCCGGAATAACACTGATGCAAATTCTTATTATTATTCCAATTTCTTCAAGACCAACTATAACATTTTGATAGGCACGAAACTGGGTTTGTGCATTTTGATTAATATTTGTGTGAGCCAATATTTATCTATTTAAAAGGGTTTGTGTGATGTTCTTGCTATTGCTTGTTGTTGTTGTTTTTGTCATGATGTTTTCTTCAAAGCAAATATGACTTTTATGATTCATGATGCGGTGGTGTAATCTTCTTAAAGAATATCACTAAAGCTTAAATAGCTATGAGAAACATACAAATCATATTCAAATCGTATAGTATAAACACGTTTGTGATATATAACATGTTACGGTATTTAATATTACTAGTCTATTTGCTTGAATATTTCATATAATTTTTATAATACCTTTTAAATGTTGTTTTAATGTAAACTTAGTAATACATATTAAAAATATATGTTTACAAATGGTGTGGCTTTAATCTAAGGTTGATAAGGGTGCACCCTGACGACCAAACCGATACTGCAATACATTATCAATAATAATTCCACGACCATTGATAATCAGTCATCACGATTCAGTGTCTCATATTAAGTAGAACAATAAAATCACATCGAATCCGGAGATGTTTGACCTAAAAAAATCATTTACTTGTTTCCTTGACGATTTTTACCTCTATCAGTAAGGTCTTTCACGATTGCAGTTAATTGGTAAGCAGAAATTCATTCTTGCGGCCTATAATTTTTGAAATGGCATCCTTTCCCGTAGTTTCGGACCCAACAATGACCAGCTTGAGAGATGGTTTGCATTTGAACTGACTCGATTCAGAGATACGCTCTTTGATCTTTATATTGTTAAACATAAAACACACGCATATAATCTATTTGACACGATATGGAATAATACGAATATACATTGTACATTAATATACTCAATTCTTCGCTTTCATTCTAATAAAAAATTCAAGTGTGCACACAAATAAATGTTTTGAATTTTTTGGAAAAAATATAAATACTAATATTAACACGACCATGAGCATTAGTAAACATTGGCGGCGTTTTACCAATCCAGTTTTAATTATCTTTGATATCTTTTTTTGTATTATGACATGTTAAAATGTGATTAAGTTTGTATTTTAAAATGAATACTTTGAATCAAAATAATTTACTGGATGACCAAACCAGTTTATCAGGTACTACATTGCAACTGTGCATCAAGTATACCAATGAAATAAATATTAATACAAAATCCCAGGTGATCAACTATCAGTTATAAAAGCTTCTCGTTAATTTTAAAATAAAACTCATAATGTACCATTATCGCCTTTACTTCGTACGAAACACAGTTGTTTTGTACCGCCGTCCTACAATCACGACACATACATTCGTCTCATTGGTGCAAAAAAGGTACCATGTGACATTGACATTAGATGGAACATGGCACCTTTTAACACCAATCGCGTGAAATGGTCTTGGCTAGAATTACCATTGTCCCATATGCCAAATGGGACTGGTTATAGGCCCAAGAAACGGACTCGTTAGCAAATAAGCATTAGGCTTTCTATGTGATCGAGCTTAAATAAATAAATTAAAACAATAAGTCAAACGATCCAATTTTGTATGATTCGGGCCAATATATGCATTCGACATCTCTAACACATTCACTAAACACAAATGATCCTTTGAAATTATTAGTTAGAAAAACAGTTTTTTCGATGTTTTTAGAATATTATATGAATTCTTACCAATACTTAAATAATATTTGCGTATAAATAATATGTTAGCATACTTAGCGCGATATTTGTACCGTTCCATTCAACTCACGTGTTGTCAACGACAGCAACAATTTGTTGACACGAGCTGTTGGTACTGATTAAAACACATTCCAGTACCGTAAACAAGTGTGCGACAATTTAAACCGTCTATTACTCACATGTTTTCACTATGTGCGTGTTTCCTTGCATCTATGATGTATTTAAATAGTTTTCGTTTGTTAGCTGTTACGACGACGTACATATTTATGGGTGTTATTTGGACCGCTATGTTCGTTGCTGTTAGCTGTATGCCATCCTTCAATTCACACATGGCAGACGTCCATTGTGACAACATCAGTGTAAACAGTTTCATTAGCGGACCCGGTGGTGATTCGAGATGCAGGATGGTATATGTGGCGGTTGAAAAACAAGCGCGTAGCCAAGTCACATGTATTTGTATCCTACGTATTTAACTACACTTGTTGATACTGAATTTCTTATTACTGAGCTTACGTTTAAATCATACTTGTTGTAACCACATATTATGTAAATGTGTATGGCAAAGGTTATATTCAAGTAATTTTTGTCGCAACCATAGGTATTTATATGTGCATATGTGTATGGAACGTTGTGGCCCTTTTGTGCATGTTTTAAGCTTTCTCGCCCGTATATCATTTTATGTGTTAGTATATTTTCAACAAGAGTGGAGTTATGATCCTCTTTTTAGTATGGAATGAGTGATGTATTGGACGTCATCATTGATGACGTTCATTCGAACGAATGATAAAGGGGGCTAAGTTTCGTTAAGTTGAGGCATATAGCCGCGATTTGGGCTTCTTGAAAACTGGCCGAGCACGTTTGCTGAAATTTGACATGTATATGGACAAGAATGCGATCTACCTGTTGGCGTAGGCGCTATACCTGGGAAAAATCAAGTTTTCGAGTATTTTGTGTTTAATTTTTTTTTCTGCGAAACACAACGCGCGTAGATAAACATTGTGACGTAACGTCATGAAAAGCGCTTAGGCTAGCTTCCATCTTGTTAAGAAACAAAGAAACTAAGTTACGCGTTATTAATTCAATATAATATACAGTTAGGCGTTAAATCTATAAACAACGACGTAATAATTGTGTTTAAATATCAATACGAAGTTCACATGCATGTCTTTTGTGCAGATCGAGTGTGGTTGTTTAGATATTCATGACATAAATCTATGTAATTGTGTCCGACGAGTTGAAGAAAGGTTTACACGGCGAGGCTTTCCGAGACGTGTCGGATAAATGTAAGTACACACTGGTATTAACATGGTATTCTATTTATCTGATAATATCTTTAATATACATGATAATCATGAGACAAATACATTATTAATTTAGGGTTTAATTATTGAATCAATAAATAAACGTGAGCAGTAAATCAATTGAGTATAAACAACACGCTTACCTTAATGACGACAATAATCCAATATAATATAACAATTACAATTATGTATGATAAACACACAATCCGAAATACGTTTTTGCATTCGTTCGATGCTTTAAACAAATAAATAACTGTTAAAAGCATCCAGAGAATTTAACTTACAATTGTTTGTTTTGACAAATAAATTACGTCACACAACATACGTCATAAATTGCGCAATCAGTTGCATGCAAAATAAAAGTACGGAAAGCCGGTTTTGAGAAATGTTTATATAGAGGAGCAAAATAGTAAGATATAAACAATAACAAACGATAGAGTGGTGACGGACTTCTCAAAATAGCATTTATTGAAATAGTTTCATGTATATTAAAATCTCTGTGATATCTTTGGTTACCTTCATCAAATACACAGACAAAATAAAATACAATGTAAGTATCACGTGTACTTGAATTTGTCCGACGAGTTGAAGAAAGGTTTACACGGCGAGGCTTGTCGTGAGCAACACGTCATTAGCAGCATTAAGTGCGTAACAAATAAACAAAATAATCAAACATAATTATAATTTCACGTAGCACATTAAAATATCTATTGCAACTGACACCGTTTTGTAGCGAAATTTGATGACTCAATTTCAGCTTTAACAAGAGTTATAAAAAAACTTAATTTAGTATAAACGTCACGCTTACCTAAATGACATCGTTAATCCAATGTTTGTAACAAGAAGTTGACTACTTTAATCCAAAGTTTATAACAAACAATTTGAAACGATATGCACTTTCACCTTTATTAATCCATGTCTTAATCAAAACTTAGTTCAAACCACACAATCGTATTGTATACCTATCTATGTTTACATTTATGCATGATGACCACACAATCCGAAATACGTTTTGCATTCGTTCGATGCTTTAAACAAATAGTTTACAGATAAAAAACACCACGTCCGCGACATGTCCTTAAATTCCAGAGAGTGTAAATAAAACTAGTGTGTTTCGTCACCGAAATGACGTCACACAATGTACTGCGTAGTACATTTCGTAATATAAAATCAAAGCGCTGATTGCATTGCAAAATGAAATCAACACTATCTTGAACGCAAAGCTATAATGATGTCTCAATAAAATACACATAATTTTATAGACACAGTAAAAGGCTTAATGCTAGTCGATAGTGTTTAAGATGGGGATGTCCGACACACTGCATTTGTTTGCTCTTTTCACGTTTTTAATATTATAGTCATGGGAATTGAAGTTCTACTTTTTAAGTAAGCTAATCGAACGGCCTGGAAAAAATAAACATGTCTGCGAGTATTATGGTTACTATCATGTGATATGCATATTATTTTTTGCGAGAACTTTGGTCACCATCATTAAATGCACAAAAAGAAATAGGTTTTCAATTTTATTTCATCTCCCCACTCATTCCATCCCGCGAAACCCTTAAGGTGTCGCAACTCTAGTAAAAATACAATGTTTTTACTTGTGTCGCCCGTGACTAAAATTAGCAAGCAAGAGGGTCTGTGTCTGTCACAAGTTATCATTTGAACAACATCACAAAACATATGGAATGAGTGATGTATTGGACGTCATCATTGATGACGTTCATTCGAACGAATGATAAAGGGGGCTAAGTTTCGTTAAGTTGAGGCATATAGCCGCGATTTGGGCTTCTTGAAAACTGGCCGAGCACGTTTGCTGAAATTTGACATGTATATGGACAAGAATGCGATCTACCTGTTGGCGTAGGCGCTATACCTGGGAAAAATCAAGTTTTCGAGTATTTTGTGTTTAATTTTTTTTTCTGCGAAACACAACGCGCGTAGATAAACATTGTGACGTAACGTCATGAAAAGCGCTTAGGCTAGCTTCCATCTTGTTAAGAAACAAAGAAACTAAGTTACGCGTTATTAATTCAATATAATATACAGTTAGGCGTTAAATCTATAAACAACGACGTAATAATTGTGTTTAAATATCAATACGAAGTTCACATGCATGTCTTTTGTGCAGATCGAGTGTGGTTGTTTAGATATTCATGACATAAATCTATGTAATTGTGTCCGACGAGTTGAAGAAAGGTTTACACGGCGAGGCTTTCCGAGACGTGTCGGATAAATGTAAGTACACACTGGTATTAACATGGTATTCTATTTATCTGATAATATCTTTAATATACATGATAATCATGAGACAAATACATTATTAATTTAGGGTTTAATTATTGAATCAATAAATAAACGTGAGCAGTAAATCAATTGAGTATAAACAACACGCTTACCTTAATGACGACAATAATCCAATATAATATAACAATTACAATTATGTATGATAAACACACAATCCGAAATACGTTTTTGCATTCGTTCGATGCTTTAAACAAATAAATAACTGTTAAAAGCATCCAGAGAATTTAACTTACAATTGTTTGTTTTGACAAATAAATTACGTCACACAACATACGTCATAAATTGCGCAATCAGTTGCATGCAAAATAAAAGTACGGAAAGCCGGTTTTGAGAAATGTTTATATAGAGGAGCAAAATAGTAAGATATAAACAATAACAAACGATAGAGTGGTGACGGACTTCTCAAAATAGCATTTATTGAAATAGTTTCATGTATATTAAAATCTCTGTGATATCTTTGGTTACCTTCATCAAATACACAGACAAAATAAAATACAATGTAAGTATCACGTGTACTTGAATTTGTCCGACGAGTTGAAGAAAGGTTTACACGGCGAGGCTTGTCGTGAGCAACACGTCATTAGCAGCATTAAGTGCGTAACAAATAAACAAAATAATCAAACATAATTATAATTTCACGTAGCACATTAAAATATCTATTGCAACTGACACCGTTTTGTAGCGAAATTTGATGACTCAATTTCAGCTTTAACAAGAGTTATAAAAAAACTTAATTTAGTATAAACGTCACGCTTACCTAAATGACATCGTTAATCCAATGTTTGTAACAAGAAGTTGACTACTTTAATCCAAAGTTTATAACAAACAATTTGAAACGATATGCACTTTCACCTTTATTAATCCATGTCTTAATCAAAACTTAGTTCAAACCACACAATCGTATTGTATACCTATCTATGTTTACATTTATGCATGATGACCACACAATCCGAAATACGTTTTGCATTCGTTCGATGCTTTAAACAAATAGTTTACAGATAAAAAACACCACGTCCGCGACATGTCCTTAAATTCCAGAGAGTGTAAATAAAACTAGTGTGTTTCGTCACCGAAATGACGTCACACAATGTACTGCGTAGTACATTTCGTAATATAAAATCAAAGCGCTGATTGCATTGCAAAATGAAATCAACACTATCTTGAACGCAAAGCTATAATGATGTCTCAATAAAATACACATAATTTTATAGACACAGTAAAAGGCTTAATGCTAGTCGATAGTGTTTAAGATGGGGATGTCCGACACACTGCATTTGTTTGCTCTTTTCACGTTTTTAATATTATAGTCATGGGAATTGAAGTTCTACTTTTTAAGTTAGCTAATCGAACGGCCTGGAAAAAATAAACATGTCTGCGAGTATTATGGTTACTATCATGTGATATGCATATTATTTTTTGCGAGAACTTTGGTCACCATCATTAAATGCACAAAAAGAAATAGGTTTTCAATTTTATTTCATCTCCCCACTCATTCCATCCCGCGAAACCCTTAAGGTGTCGCAACTCTAGTACCCTTTGTATGGAATGAGTGATGTATTGGACGTCATCATTGATGACGTTCATTCGAACGAATGATAAAGGGGGCTAAGTTTCGTTAAGCTGAGGCAAATCACTGCGATTTGAGCGCCTTGAAAACTGGCCCAGCACGTTTGCTGAAATTTGACATGTATATGGACAAGAATGCGATCTACCTGTTGGCGTAGGCGTTATACCTGGCAAAAATCAAGTTTTCGAGTTTTTTGTGTTTAAATACTTTTATGGGAAAGGGCACGCGCACAGATAAACATTGTGACGTCACTTCACAAACAGCGTTAGACATCCGCCATCTTGTAACGCGACAAAGAAACTCAGTGTTATTAATTCAATAAACACAGAAAATATGATTGTGTTTAATTATCATTAATACAAATGTCTATATTTTGTGCAGCGAATGTTTATTCAGACGGATACGACAGAATTACGTAAGTATCATTGTGTACTTTACAGTAGATTTTACTACGGAAGAAATTTATTATATCTCACTCAGTCACTGACAAAATGAGCTTGACACATAAACAACAACCGGATCGGATTTACATCCACATAATATTGTGCGAATCCGATGCAATTCAAATTACTAATGTTTGATAACGTTTGATGAATTCGTTATATCAATATGCATTAACTTTCAAGGGGAATAATTATAATTGAAATGTGCGATTCAATGACAGTGTTATATTGGGATAATTAGTCGTTTAGCCGTAACAGATAAGTATTTAGTTTGTTGTGTTTCATTTTCAACATAGTTTTACCGTTTTTTCCTTAAAGTAAAACAGTTCAGTCGTCATTATATCTTGAATTTTAAATATTGAAATACATGTCGGATATTTCATATTTTCGGACGTTGCTACGTAAGCTAGTTGTCAACATAATTATTAAGATACATATTTACCTTTTACCATACAGTTGTGCAGCTGTTGTCTACTTAATGACGCGCTGTTTAATGTCTATAATGTTGTTCTGCCCGTGATGATAATAAGTCTTTAAATCAACAAACCCCAGCAATGTCAATGGTCTGTCAACATGAGAAAAATATTAGCTAAAGAAACTTCAGCGTACAATTTATATGGTATTGACATACCTGTACTCTGAAGCCAACTCTGTATCGAAAGTCAACCAGAGTCGTAACATATTTATGTCACGCTATAAATCAAAGAATACTCATTTTCTTGGATACATTTCTACATATATTGGTGAATGAATATAAATTACTGCATCGAGGAATATTTTAAGGTTTAAATGTTTCAAAATGAAATGCATCTAACAATAGATGAAAATAACTCTCATCAGTCTGAAATTCACAATTTTGAAGCCATTGTCGCTTTGTCCAAGACTAGTTTTCGTTTGGATACTGTCGGATCATCCTTGACATCTTTTGCTGATATTGTAAACATTACCTTTGTTTTCTGAAATCTATTATTTGTGATTAACAACATACGTCTGGTGAATTATAAAACTGATTTCAGTGTGAATCGGGTAGTTTTAAATATTTACTTTGAGTTTGTATTTACACTACAATTTGTTAACAACACAAGCCAGAATATTCTAAAATACCGGGAAATGTCATTCTGAATTTGAAAACACTTGAGCACATGGTATACAAATATACAAATACAAATTTTATTTTAAGTCAGTTTGTACATAACAAGTATAACATTAACATCTACATTTTCACAACAATAACACGTATACTGAAAGCGCTTGGACAAAGCGGAAAGAATCCGGGTATTTCGGACCAGGGTATTTCCGGGACAGATTTACTCAATATGCAAAGGAAAAATATGATATGCCTAATCGACAATTTCAATTGGGTTTCGGAACGCATGGTTTTATTTTTCTATGCGTAATCGGCAATTTTACATTGGGTATTTACACAAATGCGCACCTAATCTGTAGCTCTGTTACAGTAATCTGTGAAACAACGTCATTAATAAAACAAAAAAATATGTTTGACCACAACGGTGGCTAATAATGTTTAGGAAAAATTACAAACAATATAGATTTATCTATAACATAACATGTTAGAATTTTATCATGCATTTATAATCACTCATAATGAGATTTCAATATACAGTTACATGCATAGACAGTTTTTTTAAGCCAGTGCCTTTTGAATTCAGAAAATAAGCAAGATAAACCATAAAATTGGGAAAAATAGATAGTAAACCATAAAATGGAGAAAAATGAGGCATTATTAATATGATTATAAATAACAGAATCACAATAATATTGTTTTTAAGTGCACGATTTAGTGCATTTTTAAATTTGTATTATAAAATGCTGCTTGAATTTCTTTTTACCTTTCATATGTAAAAAAAGAAATATTATCTGCTAGTGCAAAATATGACTGGTCATTTCGTAGCAAAAGAGAAGAAAATAAGTGCATTAAATAAATGAATTAATATTTTTGTATCTGGAATAGTTGTATTTTAAATCGATCCTCCACCCTATTATGGCCGAATAAGGGCTAAATTGCTTTCCAACTTGAAATGAAAAGGCATATTGGTTGATCGTGTAGCGTTTATGTGCAAAATTTGAGGGCCAATTGATAAAGCTTGTTGATGCCAAAACAGGTCAATATGCCAACCCTGCATTGAAGCCTAATATGCATTTATCTATTATTATTTGGGCACAAATAATTTTACTGTGTGAAGACCCTACATAAAAATGCTGATTTTTTTCTTACTTGGTACCTGGCGACACACATTTTCAAGTCTATTTCATTTAATTTGGCATAGATATTTATAAAATTGGGATCGTATGAACCAGTAGTCATAGTATAAGCAACATTGAAGCCTAATATGCATTCATCTATTATTATTTGGGCACAAATAATTTTACCATGTGAAGACCCTACATAAAAATGCTGATTTTTTTCTTACTTGGTACCTGGCGACACACATTTTTAATTCTATTTCATTAAATTTGGCATATATATTAATAAAAGTGGCATTGCATGAACATATCGTCATAGTATATGCAACATTGAAGCCTAATATGCATCATCTATTATTATTTGGGAACAAATAATTTTACCGTGTGAAGACCCTACATAAAAATGCGGATTTTTTTCTTACTTGGTACCTGGCGAATCACATTTTCAAGTCTATTTCATTAAATTTGGCATAGATATTTATAAAAATGGTATCGTATGAACCAGTAGTCATAGTATAAGCAACATTGAAGCCTAATATGCATTCATCTATTATTAATTGGGCACAAATAATTTTACTGTGTGAAGACCCTACATAAAAATACTGATTTTTTTCTTACTTGGTACCTGGCGACACACATTTTCAAGTCTTTTTCATTAAATTTGGCATAGATATTTTAAAAAATGGCATCGTATGAACCAGTAGTCATAGTATAAGCAACATTGAAGCCTAATATGCATTCATCTACATGTATTATTATTTGTGCACAAACAATTTTACCGTGTGAAGATCCTACATAAAAATGCTGATTTTTTTCTTATTTGGTACCTGGCGACACACATTTTCAAGTCTATTTCATTTAATTTGGCATAGATATTTATAAAACTGGCATCGTATGAACCAGTAGTCATAGTATAAGCAACATTGAAGCCTAATATGCATTCATCTATTATTATTTGGGCACAAATAATTTTACCGTGTGAAGACCCTACATAAAAATGCTGATTTTTTTCTTACTTGGTACCTGGCGACACACATTTTCAAGTCTATTTCATTAAATTTGGCATAGATATTTTAAAAAATGGCATTGTATGAACCATTAGTCATAGTATAAGCAACATTGAAGCCTAATATGCATTCATCTGTTATTATTTTTGGCACAAATAATTTTACCATGTGAAGACCCTACATAAAAATGCTGATTTTTTTCTTACTTGGTACCTGGTGAAACACATTTTCATTTCTATTTCATTAAATTTGGCATATATATTAATAAAAATGGCATTGTATGAAGTTATGAACATATCGTCATAGTATTACCAGGGGTGGCGAAATCAAATGTCCGAGTTGCCCGAGTCGTACATTTGCTTGTCTGGGCAACTGATTTTTTTCAATTAAGTTGTCCGTGGACAACAAGTTTTTTAAAAGTCGGGTCCAGGTATACAAAAAAAATACATTGTATTAAAGCTGTAATTAAGTTTTACAAAACCGGATTTTGACATGCGATTACATTGTCAGTGCTATTTGCGGAGCAATCAAGTTTTAATACGGGCACTCTCCTGCGCAGTGATCTCCCTAATTCTATAAGAGACCAGGAGCATGCCGCATTTTAAACATTTGGCCCGACTGTTAGACAGTGTACAGACTGGTTTCTTTATTTTTACAATCAGACGGAAATAAAAAGTATCAAAGTAAGATAATCAAAACACGGTCTACCTTGTTATTTAAGACGACTTTAATGGTAAAAAATGGAACTTTTTTTTTTAATCTTCAACAACGGAGCAGAAACCCGAAGCTTTGAGCAGTCCACCTCCCAAAAAAACTAAGAAAGATTATGATAAAAAATATTATCTAAGTAAACGCACCAGAACTTTTCAAGAAACTTGGCTAACAGATTTTCAATGATTACACATGTACCAGTTGATGATAATCAAATTGCTACCAGTAGCGGAGCCTCAGTCTGACAGGGCTCAAAATTAACTTTTTTTTCTACTTGCAAAACATTGCGAGCTGCTTTATTACCAACTCGCAAAATCAAAAACAGACTCGCAAATTTTGCAGTGTGTTCACTCAGAAAACAAAGTTTAAGTGTTAGTTTGGGATATTTTTAATGGGTTTTCAAATATTGAAAAAAATCAGCTATGATATTGTGTGTTGAGTGCGACGTCACCAAAATACAAATCAACGGTTAACTTTACTTTATCTTTTGTATTTTTATTTCCGTCTGTAGGCAAAATGAAACTAATTATGTTTGGCTTCGACGCCATGTCTGTGCAAGTTCAATGAACAAATGTGAATAGTCAACTGTTTAACGTTCTTTGTTCCAATACTATCCGCGTATCTGTACTATAAGTATACCAGTCTACATACAAGGTGCGCGCTTCTGCATACATAGACGTTCTATAAATTGACCTACGGTTTAGCGTTCATGACGTTGAGTGCATTTATATTACTAGTTTTTTCCCACTATTTCTTTACTCGCAAAAAAATACTAGTGGCTTAAAACTTAACTCGCAATCAGTATTTTTCACTCGCATTTTGCGAGTGTGCGAGTGTTAATTTCGAGCCCTGGTCTGATGAGGTCCACATATTGGACTAGTTTAATTTGTTAAGATTACGATGTACTATGTTCAACACATGTTTTAATTACACTAGCTTTGCAAGATTAAAAGTTTTAGAAAGTCTTTATATTGTTTATAATATACTGCTATAATGAATGTACTATTGAAATACAACTATAAACAAAATAAGAAAATCATACTCATTTTGGTATATTCCACAGTGTTTTACATTAATCAATAAATGCGTTTATAATTTATATAAACATTAACGGACAAGTGTTGTTCAGCAACGGACAAGTTAAATTTCCTAAATGGTTGTCCGTGGACAAGTTTAGTTTTTTGAGATTTCGCCACCCCTGCAGTATAAGCAACATTGAAGCCTAATATGCATTCATCTATTATTATTTGGGAACAAATAATTTTACCGTGTGAAGACCCTACATAAAAATGCAGATTTTTTTCTTACTTGGTACCTGGCGAATCGCATTTTCAAGTCTATTTCATTAAATTTGGCATAGACATTTATAAAAATGGTATCGTATGAACCATTAGTCATAGTATAAGCAACATTGAAGCCTAATATGCATTCATCTATTCTTATTTGGGCACAAATAATTTTACTGTGTGAAGACCCTACATAAAAATGCTGACTTTTTTCTTACTTGGTACCTGGCGACACACATTTTCAAGTCTATTTCATTAAATTTGGCATAGATATTTATAAAATTGGCATCGTATGAACCAGTAGTCATAGTATAAGCAACATTGAAGCCTAATATGCATTCATCTATTCTTATTTGGGCACAAATAATTTTACTGTGTGAAGACCCTACATAAAAATGCTGATTTTTTTCTTACTTGGTACATGGCGACACACATTTTCAAGTCTATTTCATTAAATTTGGCATAGATATTTATAAAATTGGCATCGTATGAACCAGTAGTCATAGTATAAGCAACATTGAAGCCTAATATGCATTCATCTATTATTACTTGGGCACAAATAATTTTACTGTGTGAAGACCCTATATAAAAATGCTGATTTTTTTCTTATTTGGTACCTGGCGACACACATTTTCAAGTCTATTTCATTAAATTTGGCATAGATATTTATAAAAATGGCATCGTATGAACCAGTAGTCATAGTATAAGCAACATTGAAGCCTAATATGCATTCATCTATTATTATTTGTGCACAAATAATTTAACCGTGTGAAGACCCTAGATAAAAATGCTGATTTTTTTCTTACTTGGTACCTGGCAACACACATTTTCATGTCTATTTCATTACATTTGGCATAGATATTTATAAAAATGGCATCGTATGAACCAGTAGTCATAGTATAAGCAACATTGAAGCCTAATATGCATTCATCTATTATTATTTTGGGCATAAATAATTTTACCGTGTGATGACCCTACATAAAAATGCTGATTTTTTTTCTTACTTGGTATCTTGCGACACACATTTTCAAGTCTTTTTCATTAAATTTGGCATATACATGTATATTAATGAAAATGGCATTGTATGAACATGTCGTCATAGTATAAGCTGAGAAGCATAATACGCATTCATCTATTATAATTTGGGCTCATACAATTTTACCGTGTTAGCACCATATATCAAGTTGCAGATTTTTTTAATATTCGCCACATACCCAAAGGCATTTTCATTAATATCTCAGAAAAATAGACCTATATATTAATACACATGGCATCTAAAGAACATTTTATCATAGTTAAACATGGTTCCCAGCCAACCTGGAAATCAGGGAAAACCTGGAAAAAGACTTTCACTATTGCCCAGTACAAATATATGGACAGAATGATTTTTTCACTTACCGGTATGTGGGTGTATGTTGGCTCTACTTCACAAGATACAGTCATTGTAGTTTAATTGAAAAACGCATCTTACAATGTGAGATGAGTTCTGGGTTCAAGCCCCAGTAGTGGCCTATCATGTGTGATATACAGAGCCATTATAATAAAATATACACAGTTATCTTTTTAAACAATACAATTAAATATAAGGAATAATGTTAAAGGGGCATTGCTGCTTAGCCATTTTTGGGATTGTATTGTGATTTTTGGCAAAATTTGACACTGAATAACAGGGTTTATATACATCCCAAGCATAAATGCTTCTAAATTTGTAAAAAAAAACAAGTCGAAGTGTGCAGAATATTAAAAATTTGCAACTTTCTGATGTCTAAAGGTCATTAAATGCCACTCAAAGTTTACATTTTTTGTACAAGTTGACCCATTTTGTGCTGTTCATTATTGGTTAATGTTTTACGCTGTCAGGTCCAAAAACGCTCATTCTGTAGCTTGTTTGGACTATAATCTATAATGTGGCCAAGTTTCAGCAGATTCGACCCAGTGGTTCTGATTTTATACGCCGTGCCTAGCTTTTATTAGTCCACTACCGGTTTTACCGGAGGGGATTTATGGTTTGTGCTCTGTGTGTCCGTCAGTCAGTCAGTCAGTCTGTCACACTTTTCTGAATCCTGCGATAACTTTAAAAGTTCTTAATATTTTTTCATGAAACTTGAAACATGGATAGATGGCAATAAGGACATTATGCACGTGATTTCATTTTGCTCCTATGTAAAAAATTCTGGTTTCTATGGCAATAAATAAAAAAATAAAATAAATTCTGACAATGGTGGAGCCGGTAGGGGACAAAATAATTTGCTTGACAATAGTCTTGTTGAGTATTACTCACTGACTTATGCATATGCGCTCGGCTGTTTTCGGAGAATACCTGAGGTATTGTCATAGCCAGCTCATCGTGTCGTGTCGTGTCTTTTCGCCGTCCGGCGTCCGCCATGCTAAAACCTTAACATTGACCCATTGTACCCACAATTTTCGTACCCACATTTTTTTTCGTAACCAAAATGTTCGTACCCACATTTGTTTAGTACCCAAAGTTTGTGTTCCCACATTTTCTTACCCCAATTTTCGAACCCACATTTTTTTAGTTCCCACTCATTCCATCCCGCGAAACCCTTAAGGTGTCGCAACTCTAGTATGGAATGAGTGCTGTATTGGACGTCATCATTGATGACGTTCAATCGAACGAATGATAAAGGGGGCTAAAATTCGTTAAGCTCCAGCGTATAGCAGCGATTTGGGAGTCTTGAAAACTGGTCTGTAACTTTTGCTGAAATTTGACATGTATATGGACCAGAACTCGATCTACACGATGGCGTATTCGTCATATCTGGGAAAAGTCCAGTTTTTGATAAAATTACGAAAAAGTGGTGTTTTTTATTGCGCAATCGCTATAAAATGAGTTCTCGCCGGAAGCGTTAATAGCGTTAATAGCAACCCAAACACAATTCAACCCAAGGAGACAATTCACGCGATAGACACTTCAAATTTGATTTTAATTAATACATATTGCGATTTTATTCCCAAATTAATAAATAAATTCATATTGCGTTTAACATACATAGCTGAACCCGTTTAGAAAATATTAACAAAACAAACAAAAACAAACAACAGTTAAATTTCATTAATGTAAATATGGTAACCTGATTACATATCCACTAGCGTACACATGAAAAATAGTTCGCAAGTAAACAACAAACAATCAAATTTAAACGCAAATAAGTTAACAAAATATATAAAATAAATCCGAGAAATTGATACTTAAAAATACAATTTCTGCACTAAAAACATTTTTGAGAGTCATTAAAACACATAATTTCGGAAGTATACAACCAACATTCAATATGGCTGCCAATGAACGTTCGAAAAGAACGCGAGAAAGTATTTACAAAATAACATCATCAAAATAATTAAAGTGAACGCTACTTCGCCGTTTTTTAGATAAGTATACGATCTATTGAAAAACACTAGCATTTGACATAAACACACCCGTGGATATGGAAATAGACATCACGCGGCTCCCGCATTTTGCGCTGTGTACGGTTGTTCAGAAAACTTGGTAAGTGTCATTGTGTTCTTGAATTTGTCCGATGAGTTGAATTTTATATACCATTACCATGCGAGAAAGTTTTCAAACACATTTATTTCTCACGAAACTTACCTTTAAAAATAAACAACACAAATATTAGTGGCACGAACTGGTATTGGCACGAAACGACAATCAACCGTTAAAGTTCAAGGGCATAATTTGAATGGAAATACATGTGTTGAATATTGGATAAATTAATCGTTTTGCCGTTAAAAGGGTAATTTTTTTTGGTTTGCTTTGCTTATTTTTTTTATCAAAACACAAGTTTTATAGTTTGATTTCTGTATAACAGTTCAGTTAACGTTATATCTTGAATTTATAAATATCGAAATAGATGTCGGAGTTTGCACATTTCGGACGTTGCTATGCAAATTGCAAGTTAGTTCTCGATAGAATATACTGTTTTACCTTTCGCATACAGTTGTGCAGCTGTTTTCCATGTAATGATGCAATGTTTTACGTCTGGAATACCCCCCTCGATGATTATAAATCATTAACTTCTCAAATTATAAGCATCGTCAACTTGACAAGGTTCTGTTTAATTAATAAATGGTAGAATATGTAAAGCTGAGTAACATTAATTCAGCACACATGACTTGATATGAAATACATATATATCTCGTGTGGCGTATTTTCATTTAAACTCTGGGTTTAATGACTACAAGTCGGCCGTGCAGTTAAATATTTTTTAAAGCATAGAAATATTCCAAAATTATTTTGGATTTTGTGTTTGTCATGCATAATTTAAATTTTCATAGGAATAAAATAACTTACAGCGACAGGATTACGGCTTTGTTATGGTAAGCATTTGATACAAATGTTATTAAGAATGAGTGTGGTTGTAAATAAATTTTGACAAAATGGAACGAAAAAAAAACACACAAAATGGAAGTGCGTGCATGTTACTGTATCTTGCAACTTTATTGTTTTAAGAATTGGATTAAAGTTTAAATTTAGGTAAGCGTGTCGCTTATACTAAATTAAGTTCTTAATATCTCCTTTGCTCTTATATGGTATGAAATGCGTTTCTCGTGTAACGTAATTTCATTCAAACTCTGGATTTTAATGACGACAAGTCAGACGTGTTATTTTATTTAACAGTAAAATATTTTTAAAGCATCAAGAGATTGTAAAAAATATTTCCGATTGTATTTTTGTCATGCATAATTTAATCTTCCATAAGAATAAAAAACTCGCTGTGTCAATATTTCGGTTTCCTTAATCATGTTTTAGGTAAGAATGGTTAGCATTTGATACACAAGTTTTAAAAAAAATAGTGTGGTTTTTAATAAATTTTGAGAAAGAGACGGATGATCAGAATTGGAGGTTCAAATCTTTGTCAAGTATAAAATGTTAACCATTCTGACCTAAAACACAATACAGGAAACCATACATCCAACTTGTCGTCATTAAAGTCCAGAGTTTACATGAAATTATGTTACACGAGATATGTATTTCATACTATACAGAAGCGAAGGAGTCATAAAAAAACTCAATTTAGTATTAACAACATGCTTACATGTACATCAATTTTAACTTTAATTCTTTGCTTTGAACAATAAAGTTACAAAGATTTGAACCTCCAATTCTGGTCATATTACATTAATATTTGCATATTTTAATACCATATAAATATTGTTTAAATCTATTTGTTGATAAATTTAAAATAGCTGACTTTCCTCTTACATGCCCTTGTATTTCAAGATAGAATACTTTCCTTCACAGAGGAGAGAGGTCTGAGTTTGAATCTCAGTGGGGGCTTCAGAGGATGATTTATTTTTAGAAAAATGATTATATTTGCTCATCTTTTTAAATGACTTTGAGCCACACACCTTAAAATTAACTGCATGGCATAGTAAATTTAAGTATAAATAAGAAACATATCTTTATCTTTGCCATTTAGAATATATCTGGTGATTACAAGGTAGAAATCCGTCTTTTTTGCGCTTTAAAACTTAAAAATAATCGCGTTTGTAGAAATAGACGTAAATGTCTACAAATCCTACTTTCAGTTTAAAAGCGGTACCGTTTGAACAATAATATATTACTTTGTAACTAGGCTATAGATTTAATTTTATCTATGCCAATTAGAATATACAATGTATCTGGTGGTTACAAGGTAGAAATCCGTCTATTTTGCGCTTTAAAACTAAAAAATAATTGCCTTGGTCAAAATATGAGAATACGTATATAGAAATCCTACTTACTGTTTTTAAATAAAAAAATAATAAATTACTTTCTACCTAGGCTATAGATTAAATGACAATTTTGCACACTTTAAATTGCATCTTTATGTATTGATTAACATGTATTTCATTTCAAAGTGTGTGGCTTTAACCAAATAACTTTGAAAATTTATTTTAAAGAATATGGTTTCTGAAAATTCAATTATTGAAGAAACATTTATAATTTGAGGGTACAATAAGACAGCAAACTAAGAATAGACATCCATTTGAGTTTTTTTTTATCAATTGAATATGCTAAGAAAAATTAAATATCAGTCCGCCATTTGCAAAAAATGTAAACAGAACAATGGAAAATACCCTTTTTGCCTGAACGAACTACAGTGTGAAAGAACGTTCTATCATGTCATTTCATGCGATCTTTATAAACACGACTCAACATGAACCCACGACTCAATCAGAAACAACCTAGTCCAATTAAACGGACTCCCAGAGCCTTTGATCATTTCTGAAATCTTCAGCGTACGAAATTGCAGGTATTTAACAATATGAATGGAAATGCACAAACTCAGTAACTGGCAAACATATACATAAGTTGGTTGTTTCGTGATTTCTTAGAAAGGACTACATTATTCTTGTGGTTCAGCCAATGCAACTCAACAGAAATAAGTATTTAAAGTGTCTACACCGGACAACAAAGTGCCAACTTAATACAAGGTAAGTGGTTTACATCATTTACAATATTGCAAGCTTAGGATTCATTTGGACTTTATACAGTATTATACATTATATGAACCATAACAAACGGCAAAGGAACCAGACGTCTGAAAATAGCATTAATTGAAAAAGTGTATATTAGAATCTCTGCGATCACTTTCGTTACCATCATCAGCTGGTAATTATAATCGATTAATGTCATTGTTTTAATATTATTGTTTTCATTAATTTGAACACTCTTCCTTTCAGCATTGTACGCCTGGTTTTTAATCACCCATTTTAATCTTATGGTTGAATCAATGCACCTCTAACACGTTGAATTGACTTATTCATGAAAAATTATACACACTACATGTAGCACACTCACACCTTTGATAACTTAAATTACGGTTATAAGTATTAAAACCACATTTATTTTCATGCTAATGGTTAATTAGTATTTTTATATAAACGATGATTTTTTTTTATTATAACTAACACAGGGGTGTAAAATTACGGTTGCCCGCTCGCATTTGCGACTTCATATAAGCCTCGGGCGAATTCAATTTCCAAATTACTAGCCCGATCTGGCAACTGCATTTTCATTGACATAAAAATCGCTTTCTAAACGCCCATGAATGAATCCAGTTTAATCCAGTTGTTCACCCCGTCATGGTGTCTACACCCTAATAGAGCGACAAACAAGTCGGCCGAATGCTCAACACCCTTGCATTGTAACAGTTTCATGTCATCAGCACAAAAAAAGCGTGCCACACATTAGCACCTGAGTTACATGCAGTGCTCGTGGAAGGTGTGAATACAGTGAATAATTTTGATTCAATACTGATCTTACAAATTAAACACTGTTTGCGATATAGTAGGCACTGAAATTTAGTTAACACAAGCTACGATTTTTTATACCAAAAGTAAAGATCTCAAGGTTCTCTACACTACAAAGTTTTAAAAATTATAGCAATCAATAAGCCCATGCGTTTCACGCAGACAACATGTAATTTATGGAATCAAGTTTTGTTCTTTGTTTCTTACACACAAAATATATGCATTGTTGTAACGTTCACACCAGCTTATTTTATGTAATCATGTGCCTTGTGTGTATAAAAAGTCAGAAACGCTTTTGGGACTAAAAATAGCTACATGTTTGTATATTATGTCATAATTAACATTCAAAATTGATTTAACTAAATAAATTTTGATAATTTAAGTTAATAACATTCATTTAATCCAGTGAGTCAATAGAGTATTTTAAATAAATTATACATGTATTCAACAAATGAGAGCTATACAAGTTACATGTATATCTATGTACATTGCAAGCTTTATCATGATCATGATCCATGGATCAGAAGTATAGTTAAGTAAACAATTGATAGCTTAAAACAAAGAATCATTATACAGAACTCATTTAATTTTTAAGAATCAAGCCAACCACAAAATCAGTATGGGCGACTTCATTTTGTACTCAGGTGGACCTGCAGGGCCACTTGTTTTTAGCAAAATTTTACATCCCTTTTACACTGTTAGAAAGTGATGGTGTATACACCCCTCAGTGCATGTTATTTCATGGTATGAAATTACTGAGGGTGTATATTCCATACACCATCACTCACTTACTAAGGCTAGATTGGTCATTGTCAGCTCGGGTACTACTTACATGTACCCCGGGTACTCTTAAGTATACTTACATGTACCTCGGATACGGTTAATATACTTAAACGTACACGGTGATATTTGACTGGACATGAGTTGTATATCCGCCCAAAATCCCATGTCGTAAAACGCGCTACCAATTACCGTAAAATGATCACCTTAAACAAACTTATCTTTTAAAAAATCTGCATCAAAATGCTTTTTGAGAATGAGTTTCGATAATATAAAGGCCATTTAGCAGAAAATTGACATATATGTGAACAAAATGAATTTTTATAGCTGACAACAACAGATTTAGCGTTAAAATTCCCCGGTAAGTTTTAGTATATTTACCATACTCAGGATACATGTAAGTATACTTAAGAGTACCTGGGAAACATGTAAGTAGTACCCGAGCTGACAATGACCAATCGAGCCTTACTAACTGTATAATGATTATATCTCATCGACTTCCTTTACCTTGTTGTGTTTATCAACCTGAAATTTATGTAAAATCCAGCTTTCTTTACTTTTATTTTTCATTCAATTGATAACGCAATTTTTGGTGTATCTCGTGGGAAATTATTTGACTCTTTGGATTTTAATGACGACAAGCTCATGGAAGTGTCATTTTATTTTACAAATGAATCTAAAATGTATTTTAGTATTGTGTGTTTGTCATGCATAATTCAGTGTTTTCCAGAAAAATTTGAGTAGCCAGTTATATGGCTGGCAACTATGGAGTGAAACGAAAGCATTTGTGACATTTTACTTTATATATTTGGGGATTAGCCGGCATCTAGAGTAAATGTAACCGGCAATTTCGCCGGCTGCCGGTACTTACAGAGAACACTAAATAAAATAACTCGCTGCGACAGGATTATGGCTTTGTAAACGTTTTTTGGGTTGAAATGGTTAGCATTCAATACAAATGTTATTAAAAAATATTGTGGTTTAAAATAAATGTTGAGAAAGGGATGGAAGGACAGAAAATGAAAGTGCATACCATTGTATGGAATGAGTGATGTATTGGACGTCATCATTGATGACGTTCAATCGAACGAATGATAAAGGGGGCTAAGTTTCGTTAAGCTCCAGGGTATAGCCGCGATTTGTGGGCCATGAAAACTGGCCCAACATTGTGCCTGAAATTTGACCTGTATATGGACCAGAACGCGATCTAGACGATGGCGTATTCGTTATGTCTGGGAAAAGTCCAGTTTTTGATAAAATGACGAAAAAGTGGTGTTTTTTATTGCGCAATCGCTATAAAATGAGTTCTCGCCGGAAGCGTTAATAGCGTTAATAGCAACCCAAACACAATTCACCCCCTGGAGACAATTCACGCGCTAGGCAATTCAAATTTGATTTTAAATAATACATAATGCGATTTTATTCCAAAATTAATTAATAATTTCATCTTGCGTTTAACATACGTTTAAGAAAATATTAACATAACAAACAAAAACAAACAACCGTTAAATTTTATTGTTGTAAATATGGTAACCTGATTACATATCCACTAGCGTCTATGCATATTTACACATAAAAAATAGTTCGTAAGTAAGCAACAAACAATCACATTTAAACTCAAATTATTGAACAAAAAATATAAATTTAAGCTAGAAATCGAAACTTAAATACAATGTCTGCACTAAAAACACAATACCAATAGTTTTTATACGCCCGTCTATGACGGGACGTATTATGGTATACCCCGCGTCCGTCCGTCTGTTAATGTCGTACGCTACGTCAAATATCCTTTGACAGATTTTCTTCAAATTTTAACACAATCTTAATATTGATAAACCCTGATCCCCTTTCGTTTTTGACGGAATTCTGAATTGTCGTTCCAGAGTTATGGGACTTTGTTCGTCAAAATTTCGTGATTTCATTGAATGTCCTACTGTAGCTATATAAAAATGTTAAAGTTGTTATAACTTTGGTATGCTTGGACCTAGAGTCTTGAAACTTGACATGAAGGTTGGCCAGAACTAGTAAGTAACCACTGGACATTTCAAGGTCATTCATTTGAAGGTCAAGGTCACTGTGACCTTGAATGTAAAAATGTTAAAGTTGTTATAACTTTGGTATGCTTGGACCTAGAGTCTTGAAACTTGACATGAAGGTTGGCCAGAACTAGTAAGTAACCCCTGGACATTTCAAGGTCATTCATTTGAAGGTCAAGGTCACTGTGACCTTGAATGTAAAAATGTTAAAGTTCTTATTTCATGTTATAACTTTGGTATGCTTGTACCTAGAGTCTTCAAACTTGAAATAAAGATTGGCCAGTACTAGAAGATGACCACTGGTCATTTCAATGTCATTCATTTGAAGGTCAAGGTCACTGTGACCTTAAATGTTAAAATGTTAAAATTGTTATAACTTTGGTATGCTTGGACATAGAGTCTTCAAACTTGACATGAAGGTTTGCAAGCACACTTAGATGACCACTGGTCATTTCAAGGTCATTCATTCTAAGGTCAAGGTCACTGTGACCTTAAATGTTATTGTTGTTCATGTATCCTACCGTAGCTCAAATATCCCCCGATGGATTTTTTATACGCCCGTCTATGACGGGACGTATTATGGTATACCCCGCGTCCGTCTGTCCGTCCGTCCGTCCGTCTGTTAATGTCGTACGCTACGTCAAATATCCTTTGACAGATTTTCTTCAAATTTTAACACAATCTTAATATTGATAAACCCTGATCCCCTTTCGTTTTTGACGGAATTCTGAATTGTCGTTCCAGAGTTATGGGACTTTGTTCGTCAAAATTTCGTGATTTCATTGAATGTCCTACTGTAGCTCAAATATCCTTCGATGGATTTTTTTCAAATTTCAACACAATCTTAATATTGATAAACCCTGATCCCCTTTCGTTTTTGACGGAATTCTGAATTGTCGTTCCAGAGTTATGGGACTTTGTTCGTCAAAATTTCGTGATTTCCATGCTCATGTACTTATAAAATAAACCATGTATTCAAATACAAATAAACTGAAGTAAAAAAATGATTCAAAGGGTTATTTATTACCTTACTACTTCATTGGCGAACGACGGGCGTATCATGCGCTCATGGCGCAGCTTTTATTACAATAACACATTCGACATGTACATGTACTTCCAACAACACGCCAACCGCTATTTTCAAAGCGAATGTGTAGAGTAGCATTTCAACAATAAAGACAAAATGGAACTGGATTTTAACGTAGATCTAGTGCGCAAATTGGAAGTGATTACAGTAATTTATTTTTCAACTTGTCAATCTCCGTAGTATACGTTTAGTTGTGAGATGTTAACGGTTTCCCAAAAAAAACATGCCTTCGCTGCGAAGTCAAAGTTGGTGGGGAACGAGACTGCTTGTGGATTTCGAGTTGCTGGAAGTTTGTAACGAAGCTGCTTTTGTGCAATATTCAGCGATTTTGCAAGCTGTGTGTTTGAAGTCGGAGATATATATTGCTGACATTAATGATGTGTACGTTCTTGTGACCACTGATCTGCATATGATGCCAGTGGGAGAGCATCCCGAATCCCACATAGTCTGCAACAGATGTTTCCTGGTCGAGTGGTTGGTAAGTTTCATCGTTATACATGCATATTACACATTTTACATTATTTGTGCTATTTTTGACACCCATTTTTCATGCTGATGAACCAACGGTCAGTGCCAGTAGTCCTACTGTTATTGGTCTGTGTGCTTGTTGAAAGTACATGTAGAAAGGGTTGTTTAGCTTCAATAAGCCATGTTGCTATTTTTTGGATAAAATTTATTGCAGTGGGCTTTTTATCTTTGTGCAGC
Source organism: Dreissena polymorpha (assembly GCF_020536995.1). Lineage (NCBI taxonomy): Eukaryota > Metazoa > Mollusca > Bivalvia > Myida > Dreissenidae > Dreissena > Dreissena polymorpha. The sequence continues at coordinate 9,371,377 of NC_068361.1, forward strand.
AACCTCGGCCGCCTCATTTTTTGAAAACATTAGTCGCACACTGTTCATATTGTGGAAAAATGAGTCGCGCACTGTTCACAGTGAGAAAAATGGGTGGTGACTATTCAGTGATTTTTTTTGCTTTAATTTGTTACAGCCTGTGCCTTTTGAATTGGGAAAATAAGCGCGATAAACCGTGAAATTGGGAAAAATAGCGCGATAAACCATGAACTTGGGAAAAATTAACATTAATCATTATAAATAGGATTATAAGTAACAGAAGTGATATTGTGATATTGTTTTTAAGTGCATGTTCAGGGAGTTTTCTAGAAAAGGAGTCTGGTCAAATTGTTGTTTTTTTAATCAATAAAAGTGGCAAGTTTGGGAATGATTTATGGACAAAAATGACTAAATTCAAGTTATATATTTTGTAAGTTTTATGAGACTTCTTTCTAAAAAAAAAAAAAAAAAATGTTTTTTTTTTTTGGAAGTTGGGCTTTTTTGGGGAAATTTTGGTCAGAATTTTGGGAAAAAACGTGTATTTTTGCGATTGGGAAGCAGCCGAAATTCGGCTGTAAATTTGAGCAAAAAAAATCACTGACTATTCAACAATGTGAAAAAATGAGTCGCGCATTGTTTAAAATTCTTAAAATATCAGTCGCAAACATTAGAAAATTGTAAAAAAAATTGTCTCACAATGTTGGAAATTGTGAAATATGAGTCGCACAATGTTGAAGGTTGTAAAAAATGAACCTCGCGATCTAGACAATTATGGAAAAATAAGTCAGGGGACAAAAATTCCACTCGTCCGCTCATATTGACAAGTGAAAACTTTATAAGGACAAGTGAATTTCCCTAAAGCGCTCGTCCTACAGGACAAGAGGAAAAGCAGATGTTAAAATATGTATTTTAGGACCTGTAAATAATTAAATAAAATCATTTTCTTAAAGCATATCTATTCCGAAAGTAGAACGAGAATGAACTGGAAATAGTAATTGTAAATTTCATACAACAGGTGCGCATTGTTATGCGAGACTAAGTCCCGAGTACATGTAAATGTTGGTGTCAATGTTGACAGGGAACCATCCAACTGCATTCACTGTAAGTGTTGATTTTTAAAGAATTATTTAACTGCAGAGTACAGTTTATAACTAGTCTGAATTTCGTCCGAAAAATATCTGACATTTGAGCGTTCTTTAAAGGGATGGGGGGGGGTTGATGTTCAAACGTCCGAAACAGAAATCACGCAAGCATTAGAAAAAGTAAAACAGCAGTCTTCATTAATTTATTTTGTGTTCCTCATAAAGAACTTATTTCACTGCTTAACATTTCTTTTTTGATCAGCTGGCATGAATAACTGAGTAAGCAGCATTTTAGCAGTGATATAGGCAATTTTATTAGTCATATGAGCCCTTTGAAAAATTTATTTCACACATATTCAAGGACGAGTGCATGTGTTTGCAGGACGAGTGCAAATTTAAATGCACTCGTCCTGCAGGACGAGTGCAGTTTAGAAATATTTTTGTCCCCTATAAGTTGCACACTGTTCAAAATTGTGAACAAATTTGACTTGTGACTGTTGGAAATTGTGAAAATAATTTATTGAGCATTGTTCAAATTTGTGAAAATATGAGTCTCAAACTGTTCAAATTTGTGAGAAAAAAAAAAGTCGCTAACTGTTCAAAAATGTGAAAAAATGAGTTGCACACTTTTTTAAATATTGACCATTTGCATTGCAAATTCCTCTAATTAAAATACTGACCATTTGCATTGCAAATTCCTCTAATTTGTGACAAAACAGCTATCGCTAGTAATGATTGAGGAAAAAAACAAGTCTATTATAAAAAAGGTTTCAGTTTAAAGATATTCGTAATTATTTTTTATTTAAAGTTGATTACGGCCATATCATATGCCTATATTATCTAGGGCTGTAACCAATACACTAGGTGACGAATACGATACGTATCAGGAATACAGGGTAGCGAATATGAATATTTATTCGTGAATATGAATTTCAATGAACAAAAGTAATACTGACAACTTGATATGACATTATATAGTATGAAACTATGTGTAATTGTCAATTTGATTAATTGAGTATCATTGCATACTGAAAATATGACATATAACACTTTGAAATAACAAAACACTGCAAATTGTCATCGTCTCATCGTCTTTTTTGGGGAAACCAAAGTAGCGCCAGACAAACAACGTGTATTTGGCAGGCATGTCAACGATACCAATAGCATTCCTTGTGCAAGGCTCCATGTTTGTTGATAAGTTGCACAATCATTGTCGTAAAGATAAACAAAAAAGAAATTGCATCTGCTTATCCTTTGTGTGTATGTTTAAGCATCAAATCATTCGTATTTACCTAAATAAACATTAAACAACTACGAAAGATTTTTCAATTCATTTCAATGTCGTAAATATTTAACCGGTTCCTGCCATTTTTGTTGATAATCTCACTGTGTAACATAGTGGGTGGGGTAAACATGATGAAAAACACCGGAATTAGGAGAAGAACATTTAAATATAGGGGTTAATTGTATGAACATTCATTTGTAAGGTAAGATGATTAAACTTTCAAACTCGAACCACGTTGTTTGTATTCGTCAAATATTCGGTTCGGGAGGTGGCGAATAACGAATACGAATCATCCACAGCCGTATTCGAGTAATTCGAATGTATTTTTACAGTCCTAATATTATCATTTTTTTATAATGATATTGTGTGACAGTGGTCCTTATATAATATAAGGACAACTCTTGTGTTTTAACTGTTTAACAAATTAACAGTATATGTAAAGACTCACACTGGACAAATTAATCATTATATCTAAATTGAATGAATGAATGGGAAGAAAACATTTGTCCCTCTATTTACCTTTTTTTTTTTCATTATTGAGTTTTTTTTCTCTGACTCATGATATCAAATGGAAAAGATGAAACTGATCAAACAGCGAAGCTCTCGTATGGTATGAAATTACTGAGGAGGTATATCCCATACACCATCACTCACTTACTATGGCTTGATTGGTCATTTTCGGCTCGGGTTCTACTTACATGTACCCCAAGTACTCTAAAGTATACTTACATGTACTCCGGGTATGGTAAATATACTTAAACGTACCCGGTGATGTTAGACTGTACCCTAGTTGTATATCCGCCCAAAATCCGATGTCGTAAAACACGCTACTGATTACCGTAAAATGATATTGTTTACCTTAAACAAACTTCTTTTTCAAAATATCTGCATCATGTTGCTTTTTGAGTATGCGTTTAGATACTATAAAGGCTGTTTAGCAGAAAATTGACATAAATGTGAACATAATTAATTTTTACAAATTTGCCAACAACAACCGATTTAGCGTTAAAATTCACCAGTACGTTGTAGTATATTTATTGAACCCAGGGTACATGTCAGTGTACTTAAGAGTACCTGAGGTGCATGTAAGTACATGTAGTACCCGAGGCGAAAATGACCAATGGAGCCTTACTAACTGTATAATGATTATATCTCACAAACTACCTTTACCTTGTTGTGTTTATCAACCATAAATTTATGTAAATTCTGGCTTTTTTACTTTAATTTTCCATTCCATTGATAGCGCAATTTTTGTCTTATCTCGTATGATATTATTTTACTCTTTGGATTTCAATGAAGACAAGCTAAAAGTGTCATTTTATTTTACAAACAAATCAAAGATGTATTTTAATATTTAGTGTTTGTCATGCATAATTCAGTGTTTTCCAAAAAAAATTGAGTAGCCAGTTATATGGCCAGCAACTATGCAGTAAAACTAAAGCATTTGTGACATTTTACTTGATATACTTTGGGAAAATAGTTGGCGTCTAGAGTAAATGTAACCGGCGAAATGGCCCGCTGCCGGTCTTACAGAGAACACTGATAATGGTAAACTAAATAAAAAAACTCGCTGCGACTGGATTATGGTTTTGTAAAATTGTTTTTTGGGTCATAATATGGTCAGCATTCAATACAAATGTTATTATAAAGTATTGTGGTTTAAAATTCATTTTGAGAATGGGATGGAAGAACAGAAAATGAAAGGGTATACAGGGATGAAAATTAGTGGTTTCCCGTGAGCCCAGGGCAAGTAGCTTTGGCCTGGGCAACTCAATTTCCAAAGTTGATAGTCCGGCCGGGCAACTTTTTTTTTTTAAAGCTTAAAACAATTCAGTGCAATAAAAATTGAAACAATTGACCACCATGGATCAATACTAGTTAAATAACATTCATTATTTAGGAATAGGAAATGATCAAATTCAGGCTCATAATAAAACATCAAACATTGAGTAGTGCAATGTCAGCAAATTTATTTAATTATCTATTATTTTATTAAAAGAAAGTATAATATACACATGTACATATTTCTGGGCTCGTTATTTTTTATCTGGGCAACCAAAATACTAAAGATGGTTGCCAGTGCGGGCAACCAATAGTAATAAGTTAGTTTTAATCAATGAAATATCATTGTAACTTTATTGTTATAAGCATTGCATTAAAGTTGTGATTGAGGTAAGCTTGTTTTTATTAATATAGTATATTTACTTTTTAGCTCGACTATTATATATGAAATATATAAAGTGGAGCTATCCTACTGACCCTGGCATTGGCGTTAGCGTGCAAATTTATAGTTTGCGTACCACCCCAAATATTTCCTATGTCCCTTGACGTATTGCTTCCATATTTTGCATATTTCTTAACCAACATGTCCCCAACCTAAATACAAGAGCAGACAACTGTTTCACTTGCATTTCGTAAGAATTATGACACTTTTTCCATGTAGAATATGCATATTATTGATAACTCTACAGTGTTTGAAATTCGCACTAGCCCGGGGCTAGTTGATCTTGTTTCGGGCTACTGAATTTCCATGGGTACTAGCCCGATTGGGCTATTGATTTTTCGAACCATACCTTAGAGGGTTTATTTAGCTTCGTATCGCGTTTCCTCACCCTTCCGATTATGTTGACATGACAGAGTTTGAATGACATTTTTTTTTGATACCGTGCGAATAAATTGCGGATCTACCCAGCTTGTTCAATTTGCTGTACTTTCAGAAAACCATACAAGTCTACAAATGTTTTAAATGTCCGCCATCTTGGATTTGTAATGATCTATTGACGAATTAACACATTGCCATATCATATTTTAATAGAATATGTCAACCAAATTATATATTGATAGCGTAGTTGCTTGGTTACTTTTTACTGATTTTCAGTTTTGGCAGTCAAACGATATGCATATTTTATTTCACGTGCAAAGACTGACATTGATATGTTTTTGGACAGTTGTTTCCAGATACGGTATTATCTGTTGATTTTAATTTATTTTCGACATTCTTGATAAAAAAATATCTAGAATGATGAATACACATGCGATGTTACGGATGGTCTGGTTGATAATTTTTCACATTGTACTCACCAGAATTGGACCTAGAAAGACTATAAAAAAGAACAGTAAGCTAGGGGGAGGAGACACTGCCCTCTATTCGCTTTATCATACGGCCTCAGACTTTCGGCTAAATGTTTCGGATTTCAAATTTGGGACAATTGACATCTAAAATTATTTACAGACTGGATATATACCTTTGCATCTTGACTGCATGTAAGGTATTGATTGACGAATATCCTCATACATAAATATTATAATCGTATTGTGTCATTGAAATATTATAATAACATTTCCAGTTAGTTGGGATCAACTGTTAGTTGCAATCCCTATCAATTACACCCTACCTGCAATAAAATCTATCCAGAACCGCAAAAATATCAACTTATTTTAAAAACTTGTGATAAACAGTTCGGGCTAGTAAACTTTGGTTCGGGCTAGTGAAAAATTCCATCTGGTAGCCCGAACGGGCTAGTGGTTTCAAAAGTGAAATTTGCACACTGACTCTATGTTAAAGTGTGCGTACCACCCCAAATATTTCCTATATCCCTTGATATATTGCTTTCATATCTTGAATAATGTTAACGTGCATATTTTGTATTAACGTCTTGTTATTGTAGTGTACATATTTTTCGGATTTCGGACAGCCCATTCATCGAGTATTATTGTTGTGTTTTTGTGAGTACTCTTCATGTAAAATACTGCTGTTTAGATGTTCATTTTTAGTCGTATATATATCAGGATTCAATACCTATACCTTAGTGAAAATGGCATCGGAAGAACATTTGTTCATTGTACTAGATAGAATTAAACATTAAGATAGAATTAAACATTATATCTATCCATCTTATTGTTTATTGCAGTTTCAGTAATATTCTGTCTAAAAATGATTTCAACATGATATAATTTTAAATCATGGCTAGGAAATGTGTTTATATGAAGCAAAAATAAAAAATAGACGGTTCATTTTTTCCCCATTTACATGTATGTATATTTATCTATGTATACATCTTTTGTTGTAAACAGTTATGCGACATGTCCGAAAACGCCCAGGACAAATATATCGACGTAATGATTTTTTCACTTATGTGGGCGTATGTTGGCTCCACTTTACACGATACAGTCATTGTAGTCTAATTGAAAAATGCATCTTACAATGTGAGATGAGTTCTGGGTTCAAGCCCCAGCAGTGGCCTATCAAGTGTGAAATACGGAGCCATTATGATTAAATATACACAGTTATCTTTTTAAACAATACAATTAAATATAAGGAATAATGTTAAAGGGGAATTGCTGCTTAGCTATTTTTGACATTGAATAACAGGGTTTATATACACCCCAAGGATAAATGCTTCTAAATTTGTAAAAAAAACAAACAAGTCGAAGTGTGCAGATTATGAAACATTTGAACTTTCTGATGTCTTAAAGTTATTAAATGCCACTTAAAGTTTACTTTTTTTTATTTACAAAATGACCCATTTTGTGCTGTCCGTTATCGGTTAATGTTTTACGCTGTCAGGTCCAGAAGCGCTCATTCTGTAGCTTGTTTGGACCATAATCTATAATGCGACCAAGTTTCAGCAGATTCGGCCCAGTGGTTCTGATTTTATACGCTGTGCCTAGCTTTTATTGAGTATTAGTACTATTACTCACTGATTTATGCATATGAGCTCGGCTGTTTTCGGACAAAAGGTTTTGTCATAGCAAGCTCATTGTGTCATGAAGTGTCTTTTCGCCACCGGCGTCTGCCATGCTAAAACCTTAACATGAACCCATTGTACCCAGAATTTTTTTTCGTACCCATTTTTTTCGTACCCAAATATTTTTCTTAATCAAATGTTTTTCGTACCCAAATGTTTTTGTACCCATTTTTTTCCTTCTAAATTTTTTTTGTACCCAAATTTTTGTTTCGTACCCATTTTTTTCGTACCCAAATTTTTTCGTACCCAATTTTTTTTTTTCGGACCCATTTATTTCGTACCCAATTTTTTTTCGTACCCAATTTTTTTTCGTACCCACATGTTTTCGTACCCAAATTTTTTTTCGTACCCAAACTTTTTTTGTACCCAAACTTTTTCGTACCCACTCTTTTTTTTTACCCAAAATTTTTCGTACCCAATTTTTTTTCGTACCCAAATTTTTTCGTTCCCATTTTTTTTCTACCCAAATTTTTCGTACCCAAATTTTTTCGTACTCAATTATTTTTTCGTTCCCATTTTTTTCGTACCCAATTTTTTTTCGTATCCAAACGTTTTCGTACCCACATTTTTTTATTCTTACCCATTTATTTTTTTCGTACCCAAATGTTTTTCGTACCCAATTTTTTGGTAGAAATAATCGGTTTACAATTTGATTTGATCTCCCCACTCATTCCATCCTGCGAAACCCTTAAGGTGTCGCAACTCTGGTAATAAGGATAATATGGAATGAGTGATGTATTGGACGTCATCATTGATGACGTTCATTCGAACGAATGATAAAGGGGGCTAAGTTTCGTTAAGCTGGCGAGAATCACTGCGATTTGGGAGTCTTGAAAACTGGCCCAGCACGTTTGCTGAAATTTGACATGTATATGGACAAGAATGCGATCTACCTGTTGGCGTAGGCGTTATACCTGGCAAAAATCAAGTTTTCGAGTATTTTGCGTTTAAATACTTTTATGGGAAAGGGCACGCGCGCGTGACGTCATGAAAAGCGCTTAGGCTAGCTTCCATCTTGCTACGAAACAAAGAAACTGACGTTACGCGTTATTAATTCAGTTAGGCGTTTAATCGATAAACAAAGGCGTAATAATTGTGTTTGAATATCAATCGGTAGTACACATGCATGTCTTTTGTGCACATTGTGGTTTTTTAATGAACATGACATAAATCTATGTGTTATTCAACGTATTGAGTGCGACGAGTTAAAGAAAGGTTTACACGGCTAGGCTTTCCGAGATAAATGTAAGTACACACTGGTATTAGAATGGTATTCTGTTTATCCGATAATATCTTGAATATAAATGATATTCAGACAATTACATTATTAGGGTTTAATAATTTATTATTTAATCAATAAAAAAACGCAAGCAGCAAATCAATTAATTTCGTTTGTAGTGGAAACCGAAAGTAAACAAAGCAACCGTCAAAATGGCTGACGACATAGCAACGTAGGAATTAACGCTCAGAAATTATTTACAAAATAAGATCATCAGAAATGATGTAAAGTGAATGCTCATTCGCTGTTTTGTAGATAAGTATACGATCTATTGAAAAACCATAACATTTGACATAAAAACACCCGCGGATATGAAAATCTTCAGTGTAACGAAATAGCAGACATCACACGGCGTCTCTGATTCTACGCTGTTTGTCAAGGCCGATAATGAATGGAAATGCACAAACTCAGTAACTGGCAAGCATATATGCATTAGTAGGTTGTTTCGTGATTATTTAGAAACGACTACATAATTCTTTTGGTTCAGCCAGTGCAACTAAACAGAAATAAGTATAAAAAGTTTCTACACCTGACAACAATGTGCCAACTTAATACAAGGTAAGTTGTTTACATTATTTAAAATATTGCAAGCTTACAGTATACAACAATAAACAGCCGGTACAATGCAATGTCATCATTTTAATTTTAATAAGCCCGTGGTTAATTACCCTTTTAAATCTTATGGATCAATGCATCTCTAACACCTTCAATTGACTTGTTCGTGAAAAATATACACCCTCAGTGCATGTTATCCCATACACCATCACTCACTTACTAAGGCTCGATTGATCATTCTCGGCTCGGGTACTACTTACCGGTACATGTACCCCGGGTACTCTTAATTTTACTTACATGTACCCTGGGTATGGTAAATAAACTTAAACATACCCGCAAATATTAGATTGTATCCGAGTTGTATATCCGCCAAAAATCCGATGTCGTTAAACATGCTACCGATTAACGTAAAACAATATTGTTTACCTTAAACAAACTTCTCTTTTAAAAAATCTGCATCAACATGCTTTTTAGTATGAGTGTTGAGAGGACGCCGTAGGAATAAGCAAGTAATCAAGAATACGTCTCTGTTTCTGCTTTTATTTCCTTCATGTATAATGACGATAAGGATTGACGACTAACATCGACGACAATGATCACAAGCATTTAAGACTAACACTGACAACAAGCATTGGCGACTAGATGTAACATTGACGATTCTCTACAATAAATGAAATTAACAGTAATAAATGAATAATAAGATTATAGTACAACAGATATGCTTTTCAAAGTATAATATAATAGCATACACTCATTAGAATAAGATGTTTCATAAATAACATTTTGAAACATTTTCAATAAATATAGAAATATCTTAAACAATATTTATTACACAGCATTAATTAATTGTTAAAACATAATATAAATACCGAATATGGTGTTCCCCATTTAACGGACCTTGGTAACCAAATAATGTTTCTTTAAAAAAATCTATGACGGTAAAAAGTGAACGTGCGATGTCGCGGAAAATATTATACTTGACGACGTCATACAATGACGCGACTTTAAACAATTTAAGATTTAAAATTAAATCACATTATTGATTTTAACAATGAGTTTTGATAATATAAATGCCATTTAACAGAAAATTGACATAAATGTAAACATAATTAATTTTTACAAAATAGCCGACAACAACCGATTTAGTGTTAAAATTTCCGCGTACGTTTTAGTATATTTACTGTACCCAGGGTACGAGCCTTACTAACTGTATTATTATTATATCTCACCGACTACAAGGTACCTTTACCTTGTTGTGTTTATCAACCTGGAATTTATGTAAAATCCGGCTAATTAGTAACAGATGTGATACACTGAGATAAAGATATTGCCTTAGTCCTTATGTATTTGAGGCTGTTTCCATAAATAATTAAGAAGTAACTTTTTACAGCTTGATAGATTTTTTTAAAAATAAATAACTCAGAAAAAAGTTTATCAATTACAGAATAATTATTGATTTTATATAAAATGGCTCCTTTGTAATGTTTAAATGCTACAATTTTCAATCGACCAGTAATGACCAGTATTGACCGGTTTTAACCAGGTATTGACCGCCGGCCCGGTCAATACTCAATTGACCTGTCAATATGCCAACCCTGCATTGAAGCCTAATATGCATTTATCTATTATTATTTGGGCACAAATAATTTTACTGTGTGAAGACCCTACATAAAAATGCTGATTTTTTTCTTACTTGGTACCTGGCGACACACATTTTCAAGTCTATTTCATTAAATTTGGCATAGATATTTATAAAATTGGCATCGTATGAACCAGTAGTCATAGTATAAGCAACATTGAAGCCTAATATGCATTCATCTATTATTAATTGGGCACAAATAATTTTACTGTGTGAAGACCCTACATAAAAATGCTGATTTTTTTCTTACTTGGTACCTGGCGACACACATTTTCAAGTCTTTTTCATTAAATTTGGCATAGATATTTTAAAAAATGGCATCGTATGAACAAGTAGTCATAGTATAAGCAACATTGAAGCCTAATATGCATTCATCTACATGTATTATTATTTGGGCACAAACAATTTTACCGTGTGAAGATCCTACATAAAAATGCTGATTTTTTTCTTATTTGGTACCTGGCGACACACATTTTCAAGTCGATTTCATTAAATTTGGCATAGATATTTATAAAAATGGCATCGTATGAACCATTAGTCATAGTATAAGCAACATTGAAGCCTAATATGCATTCATCTATTATTATTTTGGGCACAAATAATTTTACCATGTGTGAAGACCCTACATAAAAATGCTGATTTTTTTCTTAATTGGTACCTGGCGACACACATTTTCAATTCTATTTCATTAAATTTGGCATATATATTAATAAAAATGGCATTGTATGAACATGTCTTCATAGTATAAGCAACATTGAAGCCTAATATGCATTCATCTATTATTATTTGGGAACAAATAATTTTACCGTGTGAAGACCCTACATAAAAATGCTGATTTTTTTCTTACTTGGTACCTGGCGACACACATTTTCAAGTCTATTTCATTAAATTTGGCATAGATATTTATAAAATTGGCATCGTATGAACCAGTAGACATAGTATAAGCAACATTGAAGCCTAATATGCATTCATCTATTTTTATTTGGCCACAAATAATTTTACAGTGTGAAGACCCTACATAAAAATGCTGATTTCATCTATTATTATTTGGCCACAAATAATTTTACAGTGTGAAGACCCTACATAAAAATGCTGATTTTTTTTCTTACTTGGTATCTGGCGACACACATTTTCAAGTCTATTTCATTAAATTTGGCATATATATTAATAAAAATGGTATCGTATGAACTAGTCGTCATAGTATATTAGCAACATTGAAGCCTAATATACATTCATCTATTATTATTTGGGCACAAATAATTTTACCGTATGAAGACCCTACATAAAAATGCTGATTTTGTCTTACTTGGTACCTTGCGACACACAATGTCATATTCATCTACACAAATGTATCACATGTGTCAGAAAACACCCAGGACAAATATATGGACGGAATGATTTTTTCACTTATGTGGGTGTATGTTGGCTCCACTTCACACGATACAGTCATTGTAGTTTAATTGAAAAACGCATCTTACAATGTGAGATGAGTTCTGGGTTCAGGCCCCAGCAGTGGCCTATCATGTGTGATATACAGAGCCATTATGATTAAATATACACAGTTATTTTTTTAAACAATACAATTAAATATAAGGAATAATGTTAAAGGGCATTGCTGCTTAGCCATTTTTGGGATTGTATTGTGATTTTTGGCCAAATTTGGCACTGAATAACAGGGTTTATATACATCCCAAGCATAAATGCTTCTAAATTTGTTTAAAAAAAACAAGTCGAAGTGTGCAGAATATTAAAAATTTGCAACTTTCTGATGTCTAAAGGTCATTAAATGCCACTTAAAGTTTACATTTTTTTGTACAAAATGACCCATTTTGTGCTGTCCATTATTGGTTAATGTTTTACGCCGTCAGGTCCAAAAACGCTCATTCTGTAGCTTGTTTGGACTATAATCTATAATGTGGCCAAGTTTCAGCAGATTCGGCCCAGTGGTTCTGATTTTATACGCAGTGACTAGCTTTTATTAGTCCACTACCGGTTTCACCGGAGGGGACTTATGGTTTGTGCTCTGTGTGTCCGTCAGTCAGTCAGTTAGTCTGTCACACTTTTCTGAATCCTGCGATAACTTGAAAAGTTCTTAATATTTTTTCATGAAACTTGAAACATGGATAGATGGCAATAAGGACATTATGCACGTAATTTCATTTTGTTCCTACGTCAAAAATTCTGGTTTCTATGACAATAAATAAAAAAATAAAATAAATTCTGACAATGGTGGAGCCGGTAGGGGACAAATTTGCTTGACAATAGTATTGTTGAGTATTACTCACTGACTTATGCATATGCGCTCGGCTGTTTTCGGAGAATACCTGAGGTATTGTCATAGCCAGCTCATCGTGTCGTGTCGTGTCTTTTCGCCGTCCGGCGTCCGCCATGCTAAAACCTTAACATTGACCCATTGTACCCACAATTTTCGTACCCACATTTTTTTTCGTAACCAAAATGTTCGTACCCACATTTGTTTAGTACCCAAAATTTGTGTTCCCACATTTTCTTACCCAAATTTTCGAACCCACATTTTTTTAGTTCCCACTCATTCCATCCCGCGAAACCCTTAAGGTGTCGCAACTCTAGTAATAAGGATAATATGGAATGAGTGATGTATTGGACGTCATCATTGATGACGTTCATTCGAACGAATGATAAAGGGGGCTAAGTTTCGTTAAGCTGGCGAGAATCACTGCGATTTGGGAGTCTTGAAAACTGGCCCAGCACGTTTGCTGAAATTTGACATGTATATGGACAAGAATGCGATCTACCTGTTGGCGTAGGCGTTATACCTGGCAAAAATCAAGTTTTCGAGTATTTTGCGTTTAAATACTTTTATGGGAAAGGGCACGCGCGCGTGACGTCATGAAAAGCGCTTAGGCTAGCTTCCATCTTGCTACGAAACAAAGAAACTGACGTTACGCGTTATTAATTCAGTTAGGCGTTTAATCGATAAACAAAGGCGTAATAATTGTGTTTGAATATCAATCGGTAGTACACATGCATGTCTTTTGTGCACATTGTGGTTTTTTAATGAACATGACATAAATCTATGTGTTATTCAACGTATTGAGTGCGACGAGTTAAAGAAAGGTTTACACGGCTAGGCTTTCCGAGATAAATGTAAGTACACACTGGTATTAGAATGGTATTCTGTTTATCCGATAATATCTTGAATATAAATGATATTCAGACAATTACATTATTAGGGTTTAATAATTTATTATTTAATCAATAAAAAAACGCAAGCAGCAAATCAATTAATTTCGTTTGTAGTGGAAACCGAAAGTAAACAAAGCAACCGTCAAAATGGCTGACGACATAGCAACGTAGGAATTAACGCTCAGAAATTATTTACAAAATAAGATCATCAGAAATGATGTAAAGTGAATGCTCATTCGCTGTTTTGTAGATAAGTATACGATCTATTGAAAAACCATAACATTTGACATAAAAACACCCGCGGATATGAAAATCTTCAGTGTAACGAAATAGCAGACATCACACGGCGTCTCTGATTCTACGCTGTTTGCCAAGGCCGATAATGAATGGAAATGCACAAACTCAGTAACTGGCAAGCATATATGCATTAGTAGGTTGTTTCGTGATTATTTAGAAACGACTACATAATTCTTTTGGTTCAGCCAGTGCAACTAAACAGAAATAAGTATAAAAAGTTTCTACACCTGACAACAATGTGCCAACTTAATACAAGGTAAGTTGTTTACATTATTTAAAATATTGCAAGCTTACAGTATACAACAATAAACAGCCGGTACAATGCAATGTCATCATTTTAATTTTAATAAGCCCGTGGTTAATTACCCTTTTAAATCTTATGGATCAATGCATCTCTAACACCTTCAATTGACTTGTTCGTGAAAAATATACACCCTCAGTGCATGTTATCCCATACACCATCACTCACTTACTAAGGCTCGATTGATCATTCTCGGCTCGGGTACTACTTACCGGTACATGTACCCCGGGTACTCTTAATTTTACTTACATGTACCCTGGGTATGGTAAATAAACTTAAACATACCCGCAAATATTAGATTGTATCCGAGTTGTATATCCGCCAAAAATCCGATGTCGTTAAACATGCTACCGATTAACGTAAAACAATATTGTTTACCTTAAACAAACTTCTCTTTTAAAAAATCTGCATCAACATGCTTTTTAGTATGAGTGTTGAGAGGACGCCGTAGGAATAAGCAAGTAATCAAGAATACGTCTCTGTTTCTGCTTTTATTTCCTTCATGTATAATGACGATAAGGATTGACGACTAACATCGACGACAATGATCACAAGCATTTAAGACTAACACTGACAACAAGCATTGGCGACTAGATGTAACATTGACGATTCTCTACAATAAATGAAATTAACAGTAATAAATGAATAATAAGATTATAGTACAACAGATATGCTTTTCAAAGTATAATATAATAGCATACACTCATTAGAATAAGATGTTTCATAAATAACATTTTGAAACATTTTCAATAAATATAGAAATATCTTAAACAATATTTATTACACAGCATTAATTGATTGTTAAAACATAATATAAATACCGAATATGGTGTTCCCCATTTAACGGACCTTGGTAACCAAATAATGTTTCTTTAAAAAAATCTATGACGGTAAAAAGTGAACGTGCGATGTCGCGGAAAATATTATACTTGACGACGTCATACAATGACGCGACTTTTTATATTATCAAAACTCATTGTTAATAATAACGGGCATTTATTATAAAATGCCATAAAAAAGATAAAAATAGAACAGATTCTTTCCAGAAAGGCATAATGGGTGGTAAAAACACGCCACGCGTATATACACATACAAAAACATGAATTTGAATGTGATGACGGCGGGAAAAACACGCCCAAAATAAGTATAAAAGAAAAATATTTGATGCGTATAACAGTAAAATAAGAAACAAATGTGTTTTACACACAGGTAAAAACATACATAGTACGGGAGTCAAAACCTTATGGCGGAGAAGGGGTGGAGGTGGGTTGTTAATTTCGACCATATTGGATTCCTCGTTAGTCTAAAAGGATACAAAGGGCCACAATGGCCAACACTGAATTTGATTGGTCAAAAGAGCCCATGTGACCCCACACTGAGGTTATACACAAGTAATTAAATATAAGGCTTGAACCAATATAATGTTCAACAATTAAGAAATCGTACAATGACATAAAATCTTTTATGTGTGCATAAAATATTATTTATGTATTGTCCTCGGTGGTAATGAAAAGGTCATAGACCGGACGGACTCGTATGACTTGAAGGAAAGAACAAACACAATATTGTTGATTGAAAACGGGCATTTATTATAAAATGCCATAAAAAAGATAAAAATAGAACAGATTCTTTCCAGAAAGGCATAATGGGTGGTAAAAACACGCCACAAAGGGGACCGGAACGGGAACCCCGCCGCCCATGAAGTACGGGAGAGGACCGCAATTCGAAAAGGGGGTAGTTGCCCCTGAATGAATATAAACGTAGCCATACGATTAAGGTCAGGTAATGTGAAAATTAAGGACAAATAAGCATTATAAGCTTTGATTTGTTAAGAGCCCCTAGGCTTAAATCATCCATCTGCTAATTAATAACAAATTATAAAACATAGTGAAGTAAATTAATTGAAAACAATAGGATTGGTGTTCAACGATCACTAGAACAAGCATAACTTAATATGTGTATGCTCCATAAGAAAAACACTGCCAGAAAAAAGCAGTGTTAATAAGAACTGCTTAACCTAATTGTCAACAAAATTGACTTAGACCTATATGTAAATAATTGGAGCTGCGACCTTAACCAGTCAGACATAAAACAACCAATATTTGTATAAAGTAAAAGCACTAGTAAAACTGGTGAAAGACTACCTGCAGCCTTTAACTGTCAGGGAAACATAACTTTTACAGCAAAACAACAAAAGTAAAGTAAGAAGATGCACACTTAAAGGAGTAAGCAATCATGAAGAAAAAACCATGTATCTGCGGCCTTAAACTGACATACAACATTGGGGATATATCCAACAAATAATGGCTTTAATAAACAGCCTTGTAAAAAGGTGAAACGTTTGCTTGCAGCCTAAAACTGTCAGGTAAACATAAATTGTACGGCAAAGCAACACACCATAAAATAAGACAACGTACCGGTAAAAGAGTAGGCAATCAATAATATAGTATAATCCCCGATCGGAGCACTAAACCGCCAGACAACATAGGAGATATAAGCAACAGATACTTGCCTTAAACAGCAGCCTTATTAAGAGATGAAAAATTACCTGCAGCCTTAAACTGTCAGGTAAACATAAATTGTAAAGCAAAGCAACGAAAATAAATATAAAAAAGATGTAACTGTAAAAAGTAGGCAATAATATAGGAAAACAATGGATCTGTGGCCCTAAACCATCATGCATAGGAGATATATACAACAGATATGGCCCTAATTACAGGCCTTTGTTATAGGTGAAAAATTACCTGTATCGATAAGAAAGTAAACAATAATATGTTATACAATGGAGCTGCGGCCTTAAACCAACAAGATGACCAAACAGATGTATACAACAGATTTTGGAATTAAGACTAAGTACAGGTACCTGTTAAGAGGTGAAAATGAATGTGCAGCTTTAAACTATAAGATTAACCTTAAATGTACAAGAACCTGACGAAGCAAAATATTAAAATGTAGTGGTTAAGTAGTATGATATCATGAACCCAGTGTAAAACAATGTAGGGGCTGCCATTAACCATCAGACAACATATGAAAAGTATTTAACACATATTGGCTTGAATAAAGGGTATTGGTAAAATTTTAAATACAATCTGCACCCTTTACCTATCAGGTAAACATAGATTGTACAGCAGAACAACAAAAGTAAAAATATGTACCCATACAGGAGTAAGCAATCATATAGTAAAACAATGGAACTGCATTCTTAAACTATCAGACAATGAGATAAAAAAGACAAACATTGCCTTAATAACAGACCTTGGTAATAGGTAAAAGGTTACCTGCGGGGTTAAACTGTTGGTTAAACATAAACAGTCAAGCAACACAACAAAAGCAAATTAATAATTGTAACACATAAACAGGGAAAGCAATAATGTACTGTGTAGTACAACTATGGAGCTGTGGTTTGGAACCGACAGACAACCAGCATTGGCATGAAGTACATGTACCAGTAAATGAGTAAAAGACCATTAGAACAATAAACTGTCAGTTAACATATATACATAATATGAAAAACCTTGACAAAAGTAAGATTCGGAATGTACTTGAAAAAGAGCGACCAATCAAAATTTAATAAACAATTGGGCTGCAGATGTAAACAGGCAGACAGTTAAAGAGACAGATACAACAAATACCAATAATCCAGAGGAATATCTGTGGGAATAACCATATGGAACAGCTCGGGTAACAAGCCCGTGATTTAAAACGTGAAAGAACTGGGCTAACGATTATCGCTTATGAGTAAGCAAAGTAAAAAGGGTAATGGATTATGATGGAAAATATATATGTAATGGCTTTCGAGGACAAAACCTAGGAAACGTATTGATCTTATTTGGTGTGACTTAGTGGAGCATGATTATTTACATAGGGATGTGGCAGATCCCTGTGGGGCGACATTCCCTTTAACTCAGAGATATGAAAAACTAATATGCCCAACAGTAGCTTCAAAATCTTAGACCCAGAAGCATCTTTTGGGAGATGAAGATTATCGGGCAGAAGGCAATTTTATACGTATAATACGCCAACACACAGGTTTATAATGGGAAAGATGTGTTGACACTAGAACTGTTAGAATAACTACCCGTTAAGATTGGCATATACGGTAAAATTGGCACATACCAATAAGAAAAACAGGGAAAATAAGTTAAAAACTTTGGTCATAAGAAATAGAAATAAGTTTAGTTAGAGGGGTAGTGTAAACCCCAATGATGCCTGACTGGGCAGAAATTAAAAGATAAATATATGCATGGCATGTCCAGATATCTGAATCAGACGGAACATGTAAGAAGTACAAGCATGACCTGATCTGGTACCCAACTTAGGTAAAATAGCTCCTTCGTAGAGAACTATAGTATTAATATCAGCCTAAACTGAATAACTAAAATCCTGCAGAATATTGAAAAATATAAGCATGGACTGAACTGAATAACTAAAATCATGCATAAATTTAGTTCCTTCGTAGAGAACTATATCCTCAATATCGTCCTGAACAGAATAACTAAAATCAGGAAGAATACTGAAAAATATAAGCGAGGGTTGCATAAAACATAGTTCCTTCGTAGAGAACCATAACATCAATATCAGCCTGAATGGAATACTGAAAATCAGTTTGAATATAGAAAAATATATGCACAGCCTGAATAAATATAGTTCCTTCGTAGAGAACTAAAATCTCAATATCGGCCTGAACGGTCCAACTAAAATCAGGCTGAATATTGTAAAATATAATAAGCAAAGCCTGCATAAACATAGTTCCTTCGTAGAGAACTAAGATATCAATATCGGCCTGAACAGTCCAACTAAAATCAGGCTGAATATTGGAAAATAATAATAAGCAAGGCCTGCATAAACATAGTTCTGCGTAGAGAACTAAAATATCAATATCGGCCTGAACGGTCCAACTAAACTCAGGCTGAATATTGGAAAATAATAATAAGCAAGGCCTGCATAAAAATAGTTCTGCGTAGAGAACTATAACATCCATATCAGCCTGAACGGTATAACTAAAATCAGGCTGAATAATGGAAAATATAAAAGCAAGGCCTGCATAAACATAGTTCTGCGTAGAGAACTATAATATTGTTCTGCGTAGAGAACTATAATAACAATATCAGCCTGAACGGTATAAGCAAAATCAGGCCAAATATTGAAAAATAAATAAGCAAGGCCTGCATAAACATAGTTCTGCGTAGAGAACTATAATAACAATATCAGCCTGAACGGTATAAGCAAAATCAGGCCAAATATTGAAAAATGAATAAGCAAGGCCTTCATAAACATAGTTCCTGCGTAGAGAACTATAACAACAATATCAGCCTGAACGGTATAAGCAAAATCAGGCCGAATATTGAAAAATATAATCAAGGCCTGCATAAAAATAGTTCCTTCGTAGAGAACTATAACATCAATATCAGACTAAACTGAAAAAATTTTAATCAGGCATATACATACTTACTTCGGAGAGAACTAAACCATTAGTATCAGCCTGAGCTGATAACTATAATCGGACATAACATTAAAAATGTATAAGTATGACATATAAAACTAAAAAACTGAAGATCACTAGATAAAACACAATGTTCTGAAGAGTGAAGTCTTCCTGTTTCTAGCCGTAATTGTTCGTTCTGGTCCTTCGTGGTTTAATGTAGTGTTCGATAGGAAGGGCTGAAAACGTGCCTTATCGTCCCATTGTAGTACTTGTACAGGAAGTGCCAGCCAGCGGACAGGTCCTCTGTATTGGGGTGTTGAGAGGTAGGCAGGTTAATGTAGTGTTCAAAGGAAGGGCTGGGAACGTGCCTTATCGCCCCTTTGTAGTACTTGTACAGGAAGTGCCAGCCAGCGGACAGGTCCTTTGTATTGCGGTGTTGAGAGGTAGGCATGGCCTGAAATGATAACTAACAGCGTGCATATATTATAAAACCAGCAGCATACAGAACAGATGATTAAAATGATTTAAACTTGGTAAAATCTTGAAAATATAATGACAGATAACAAAAATTACATTAATATTGCTAAAGAGATTATAAATAATTGTCTCCAAAATCCTATTGTAAAATATACTGTGAGTCGAAAACATAATCAAATGTTAAGAAGAGCCGCTTTTTTATAATTCATACAGTATATAACCCACGAGTTCAAGATTGTGAATATGATTCACATTGTTCATGACTTAAGTGCATAAAGACACATACCGGTAAATGATAGTATATTAAATAGCGAGCATGGCTTTTAGTGACAATAACACTAGAGTGTGTTTTAGATAGTTACAAATACATATGTCTTGCTTATAATGAGCACAAATGTTATACGTATACACAAATACTTGAAACCTGAAACTTGCTTATTTGATGAAACACCTATGTATATAATTATATAAATCAAAATGTGTTTACAAAACATATACCTGTACATAAAATTGATATAAAAAAATTAAAATTGATAGATATTACACTTATGAAGCATTAATGAAAGTATAATAATGGAAAACAGTTTGATAAATAAAAATGTAGAAAGAAACTTCAGCAAGTTTTTGGCATCATAAAGACACGCTTTTTCATTAACTGAAGGATACGTGAAAGGATATTTCTGTTCTCTGGCTCGGGCTGGGGGATTCTGCAGCTACCGGTCACCTTTACGGACACTCCTTGGGTATAACCTTATGTGAACTATTGTGACTACAAGTCAAAAATAGACTGACCAGATGTGACTACAAGACAAAACTTGGAAGGTTAAAATTACATTGTGACTATAAGACACACCACGCCACATACAAATAAGATATATATATATATATATATATGAATATGAAGCTTTTAAGAATATTAAAATTACTTATAGTTTTTAGTAGTTACAGACTTAACAAGGATATGTTAATGAAAATATTACGACCAAATAATTGCCATAAAGAAAACATGAACAACAATAGCACAACAAAACACATCACAAGAATTTTAAAATACACACGTTGACCATATAAATGAGGTATGGTAATATAGACTAAAATGAAAGGGTGTTTCATTGTTTATTTCATAAAAACGTGAAGACATCTGTTAATGTGACAGTGGGAAACCCAGCTAAACTGACAATACAAATGTGTCGTAAATATTCATAAAGTATAAGCCCAGGCTGAACTTTAAATTAAATAAGACAATAATAAATATACAAGATATATAGAGCTGACCCGAATTGATCATCATTCTTAAAAAGGCAGAAAAAATAATAATTTAAACAGCCAGAACTTAAAGTCAGGCACAAATGTTAACACGATATTTGAATACTTATCTGAACTGAATCAGTATGACTGATACAGGGCAGCGACAACTGTGTAGCTGATCAGCATAAAAAAAGTGACTGGCGATATGCGCTAATTACGCTGTGGGCGCCGCCATCTTGGAAACCTTTCACGGTAGACTGCGTATACGTCGCAAAGTTTTCTGCACACGGCACTGATAGTGATAAGCATGTGTACTCGTTCAACTGCCCTTTAAACTTAGTATCACACGGGATAACACCATTGGTGTAAGTCTTCGTACAACGAGAGATAATCCTTCACATAAACGGAATGAAACGGCATCATATCCTATTAAAATTAATCCTTGGAAGTATCGCCTAAGAGCGTAATTGTTAATTTCGACCATATTGGATTCCTCGTTAGTCTAAAAGGATACAAAGGGCCACAATGGCCAACACTGAATTTGATTGGTCAAAAGAGCCCATGTGACCCCACACTGAGGTTATACACAAGTAATTAAATATAAGGCTTGAACCAATATAATGTTCAACAATTAAGAAATCGTACAATGACATAAAATCTTTTATGTGTGCATAAAATATTATTAACAATGAGTTTTGATAATATAAATGCCATTTAACAGAAAATTGACATAAATGTAAACATAATTAATTTTTACAAAATAGCCGACAACAACCGATTTAGTGTTAAAATTTCCGCGTACGTTTTAGTATATTTACTGTACCCAGGGTACGAGCCTTACTAACTGTATTATTATTATATCTCACCGACTACAAGGTACCTTTACCTTGTTGTGTTTATCAACCTGGAATTTATGTAAAATCCGGCTAATTAGTAACAGATGTGATACACTGAGATAAAGATATTGCCTTAGTCCTTATGTATTTGAGGCTGTTTCCATAAATAATTAAGAAGTAACTTTTTACAGCTTGATAGATTTTTTTAAAAATAAATAACTCAGAAAAAAGTTTATCAATTACAGAATAATTATTGATTTTATATAAAATGGCTCCTTTGTAATGTTTAAATGCTACAATTTTCAATCGACCAGTAATGACCAGTATTGACCGGTTTTAACCAGGTATTGACCGCCGGCCCGGTCAATACTCAATTGACCTGTCAATATGCCAACCCTGCATTGAAGCCTAATATGCATTTATCTATTATTATTTGGGCACAAATAATTTTACTGTGTGAAGACCCTACATAAAAATGCTGATTTTTTTCTTACTTGGTACCTGGCGACACACATTTTCAAGTCTATTTCATTAAATTTGGCATAGATATTTATAAAATTGGCATCGTATGAACCAGTAGTCATAGTATAAGCAACATTGAAGCCTAATATGCATTCATCTATTATTAATTGGGCACAAATAATTTTACTGTGTGAAGACCCTACATAAAAATGCTGATTTTTTTCTTACTTGGTACCTGGCGACACACATTTTCAAGTCTTTTTCATTAAATTTGGCATAGATATTTTAAAAAATGGCATCGTATGAACAAGTAGTCATAGTATAAGCAACATTGAAGCCTAATATGCATTCATCTACATGTATTATTATTTGGGCACAAACAATTTTACCGTGTGAAGATCCTACATAAAAATGCTGATTTTTTTTCTTATTTGGTACCTGGCGACACACATTTTCAAGTCGATTTCATTAAATTTGGCATAGATATTTATAAAAATGGCATCGTATGAACCATTAGTCATAGTATAAGCAACATTGAAGCCTAATATGCATTCATCTATTATTATTTTGGGCACAAATAATTTTACCATGTGTGAAGACCCTACATAAAAATGCTGATTTTTTTCTTAATTGGTACCTGGCGACACACATTTTCAATTCTATTTCATTAAATTTGGCATATATATTAATAAAAATGGCATTGTATGAACATGTCTTCATAGTATAAGCAACATTGAAGCCTAATATGCATTCATCTATTATTATTTGGGAACAAATAATTTTACCGTGTGAAGACCCTACATAAAAATGCTGATTTTTTTCTTACTTGGTACCTGGCGACACACATTTTCAAGTCTATTTCATTAAATTTGGCATAGATATTTATAAAATTGGCATCGTATGAACCAGTAGACATAGTATAAGCAACATTGAAGCCTAATATGCATTCATCTATTTTTATTTGGCCACAAATAATTTTACAGTGTGAAGACCCTACATAAAAATGCTGATTTCATCTATTATTATTTGGCCACAAATAATTTTACAGTGTGAAGACCCTACATAAAAATGCTGATTTTTTTTCTTACTTGGTATCTGGCGACACACATTTTCAAGTCTATTTCATTAAATTTGGCATATATATTAATAAAAATGGTATCGTATGAACTAGTCGTCATAGTATATTAGCAACATTGAAGCCTAATATACATTCATCTATTATTATTTGGGCACAAATAATTTTACCGTATGAAGACCCTACATAAAAATGCTGATTTTGTCTTACTTGGTACCTTGCGACACACAATGTCATATTCATCTACACAAATGTATCACATGTGTCAGAAAACACCCAGGACAAATATATGGACGGAATGATTTTTTCACTTATGTGGGTGTATGTTGGCTCCACTTCACACGATACAGTCATTGTAGTTTAATTGAAAAACGCATCTTACAATGTGAGATGAGTTCTGGGTTCAGGCCCCAGCAGTGGCCTATCAAGTGTGATATACAGAGCCATTATGATTAAATATACACAGTTATTTTTTTAAACAATACAATTAAATATAAGGAATAATGTTAAAGGGCATTGCTGCTTAGCCATTTTTGGGATTGTATTGTGATTTTTGGCCAAATTTGGCACTGAATAACAGGGTTTATATACATCCCAAGCATAAATGCTTCTAAATTTGTTAAAAAAAAACAAGTCGAAGTGTGCAGAATATTAAAAATTTGCAACTTTCTGATGTCTAAAGGTCATTAAATGCCACTTAAAGTTTACATTTTTTTGTACAAAATGACCCATTTTGTGCTGTCCATTATTGGTTAATGTTTTACGCCGTCAGGTCCAAAAATGCTCATTCTGTAGCTTGTTTGGACTATAATCTATAATGTGGCCAAGTTTCAGCAGATTCGGCCCAGTGGTTCTGATTTTATACGCAGTGACTAGCTTTTATTAGTCCACTACCGGTTTCACCGGAGGGGACTTATGGTTTGTGCTCTGTGTGTCCGTCAGTCAGTCAGTTAGTCTGTCACACTTTTCTGAATCCTGCGATAACTTGAAAAGTTCTTAATATTTTTTCATGAAACTTGAAACATGGATAGATGGCAATAAGGACATTATGCACGTAATTTCATTTTGTTCCTACGTCAAAAATTCTGGTTTCTATGGCAATAAATAAAAAAATAAAATAAATTCTGACAATGGTGGAGCCGGTAGGGGACAAATTTGCTTGACAATAGTATTGTTGAGTATTACTCACTGACTTATGCATATGCGCTCGGCTGTTTTCGGAGAATACCTGAGGTATTGTCATAGCCAGCTCATCGTGTCGTGTCGTGTCTTTTCGCCGTCCGGCGTCCGCCATGCTAAAACCTTAACATTGACCCATTGTACCCACAATTTTCGTACCCACATTTTTTTTCGTAACCAAAATGTTCGTACCCACATTTGTTTAGTACCCAAAATTTGTGTTCCCACATTTTCTTACCCAAATTTTCGAACCCACATTTTTTTAGTTCCCACTCATTCCATCCCGCGAAACCCTTAAGGTGTCGCAACTCTAGTAAAGAGTGCACACAAAACTCGACCCGTGCGCTATGACACACACTTGATAAAGTTGAATGGCGTGTGTTCATTTCAAACTTGCGATTGATTTTGAAAAACGAATTGCGTGTTAAATTATGCAATAGCGAACATATTCAGTGCCTTCAGAGCTTTGATTTGCTTTTGTTGTGTACATGTGTGTCGTGCCCTTGAATAAGATTTATTTCTCATTATATTGGGTTTTCTATCCCGCTAGTGCAAATAAAGTTTCACCTTATGTGTATTCAATGTTCAAAAATAGTTTTGGAAACGACGTTTATGCCCAATAGTTGACATGTACGTGCGTCATGTTAATTGGCACGAAATGGGAGAAACAGGCCTGATTAAATTAGGGGCTATGGGATTTGAATATCGTGTGGAATTTTAGCCAATAGAGAAGCATACGTATAGATATGTGTAATACTAAGATTACGTGAAAACCACATTTTAAGGTTGCACCAGCAAAATTTAACCGTTACAGGTTTAACCCACAAACGTGTTTATTCTTTACCATTGGAATATACTTTTTAGGGTATTGTATATTTTTAATTAACATGACTGTCTTGTTAGCTATCCGTGTCATGTTCATGTTATTACTGATCGTTAAACATGGATAAAAAATAAAAACTCAATTATATTCCATGAGGTGAACACAGCCTAAATCTCACATATGCGTGTAGAGTATTACTTCGTGCTAATAAAGTACGTTTTAATTATATGTATTTCGCAGTGTACGAGATCCTTCCACACCTAAGGCTGCAATATGTGTGTACCTGCAGTGTGTCTCGGCACTCCTGTCTATTCAACTAAGCAGACGAAAGTTGTGCCGACTTTTAAAACTGTAGCTGCACTTTCTGATATTGAATGATATTTGCAATGAATGTTAAACCATTGCATAATGATTTATAATAATCATATTTGCTTCAAAGAAACATCAATCAAAGTGGTAAACATGGCACATAAAAATATTAATCAACATTGATTTTATAACTGTATGTGTTAATAGTGCTCATTTAATAAGGAAAGCATTTGAATTTATATAAAGAAATTGAAGCAGTGTAACTTCAGGGCAAAATGGGATATTAATATGAGTTTTGCTTTGGTAAAAATTGTGCTTAATACATGCGTGTAAAGTGTAATTCCAGATAAGCCTGTGCAGTTCGCACAGACTTATCACGGACAACAGGTTCTACTTGTGTTGTCTTGTTCGTTTAAGGAAGTCTCTTCTTGGCAAAAATCCAGTTAAGGCGGAAAGTTTCATCCCTGATCAAATCTGTGCAAACTGCACAGGCTAATTTTGGACGACACTTTTAGCACATACATCAAACCCAGATTTCCAAGAGCTATGTTCTCTAAAGACCGGAAGAAAGGAAAACGTCTTTTCTAGGACTTAACATTGATCAATCTATTCTGCGATGTTTCCGAATACTATAGCGTTTGCATGATAGTTAATTTGCCTAACTCAGTATATAGAACAACAATGTTAGTTTCGTGATATTCAGCTGCCTCTGGCAAACAAAACAGAAATATATAAATGACAAGTCCGAAATATCACAGTTGCATATTTTTTGTTTTTCGATCAGACTCTAATTCCATCATGTAAGATTGGCCTCAAGATATAAGTGTAAATAGGTTTCTTGTTCTATGTGTATTATTAAACTGAAAAGAGAGTATTGTATTAGAGACAACGTGTTTTTGCGAGGTACATATTTCACAAAATTGTATAGGCAATCGATTTATTTAAATAAAACAATAGAGAACGGTAACACATTATTTTCTTATATCTATTATTAATGGAGTTTCATTATTCACGCATTTCCTGGAGTAAGTTTATACTCTCGATTCAAAAGTCACTTTATACTTTTAAGTAAAAATATGACAATATCATTCACGATAAATGAGTTTAATTCCAGGGAAAAATGAAAACGTCTGCGTATGTATTACTGTTTATATCCGATGTGTGTGCAATACACTTCATAATTAAATTCGTCTTATGCTATCGTTTAATAAATGAACACCAACATTCTAGTAAAAGATTTAATGATTTGGTCTCATTTAAAATAAACTTATCATTTGCTACAGATCATTCATTAAGCTTAATTCTTACTAAAATCTGTTTACTGGCTTTTTCAAGACAAATATGGACGTTTCGATAAGACACATATGATGTTAATTGATGTGTAGTTTTAAGATTATTAATGAAATTCGATATCTTTTTGTTTTTTATTTAATACCAATAAGCTTTGTAATTAATACCAATAAGCTTCTAACAAAACACAAATCGTTTAATACATCTGTCTTATAAATCTGTATGCAGTAGAACATAAATATGTTGTTCACATAGAAAGCAAGTACATAATAATGTAAAATTTGTTGCAATTATTATACAATGTCGCTACTATGCATTAACCTCATCTTTATGACATTCTCACGAAAACATGTTTATTTCCAGCCTATTTAAATTGATTTATATTCATAATGATTTATATTCAGTATTTACTTCAACGCATACTTTTATTGTATACGTGTATTGATTACCATTAGCTTTATACACATGTATGTCAAAACGCCATATTGGTGCAAAAGGTAGCATGTGCCTTCTAATTTCAATGTCTCATGGAACCTTTTTGACGATGCTGTAACAGCAGCGTCCAAGGTTTGATAACCAGTTAAAAAAAATTCACAATGGCAACCTATGTAAAAGATCGAGCCAGTCCGATTGAGATAACTCGATTCTTCGGTTACTTCCCTCGGCATTCGCCACTGCGTAGGAGGTTGCTCGTTGATTTTCATTGATAACATTCTCCTAGCAGAGTTGTCGTTCGTGTTGATAAGGGTAAATATTAATAGAACAGCATATCCTGGGGAAACAGATTCAATAAGTGTATCAGAAAGTAAATTTCAAATTAGTAATTTTACATCCATTTTATTTTTATGGACCAATGAAACAACTATATATTTTCTCTATTTTGTTTGATATTTGTTCTCGATTTAGTAAATAAATTGCGAATAAAAACATTTAAAATTAACCTTTTACGTGATCACAAAACTAAAGAATGCGAACGATTTCGAACCTGCAAATTGTAAACGCTGCACTGCTATGATATATATAGATAAAACAACATTTGTCTGCTTTAATGTCCGTCCCGCTAGCGCAGTGGTAAGGACGTTCGCTTTTTCACCTTTACGACACCGGTTCGATTCCCGCTCCCGGCGCAATGTTATATTTTGTATGTTTTGTGGTCACCATTCCTGACAGTTGTTTTTTTACCGGAAAATCTCACCCCCCCCCCCCGCAGCATTTGACCATATAAAAAAATTAAAAAGTATTTCAGTACAAAACAAATAGCTGGAAATTGCAATATTTGTTCTCGATTTAGTAGATAAATTGCGAATAAAAACATGTAAAATTAACTTTTTACGTGATCACAAAACTGAAGAATGCGAACGATTTCGAACCTGCAAATTGTAAACGCTGCACTGCTATGATATATATAAATCAAACTACATTTCTTTGCGTCATTGTCCGTCCCTCTAGCGCAGTGGTAAGGACGTTCGCTTTTTCACCTTTACGACACCGGTTCGATTCACGCTCCCGGCACAATGTTATACTTTGTATGTTTTGTGGTCACCATTCCTGACAGTTGTTTTTTTTCCGGAAAATCTCATCCCCCCCCCCCGCAGCATTAGACCATATAAAAAATTAAAAAGTATTTCAATACAAAACAAATAGCTGGAAATTGCAGCTATCATTCAAAATTCGTCCCAACTGTCGTCAATCTAATCTTATTAGGTAGGAGTGCTGGACACACTCCGGGTCCCAACATTATGCAGCCTCAGCGCGGACGTAACTCATTACCTTGGAAAAACACAAATACACACACTGGGTGCAGCCTAGGCGCGTATAGACTCAAACAAGGCAACAAACTCAAGTGCGGGCACAATAATTTAAAATTTACATATTGAATACGATATTCTAACAGAAATTACACAACCACCTAAGTGTACATACCATGTTTGATATTTCGTTCGATTGTTAGATTTCAGCATATACATGTATAAGGTCATTTCGCTATTAGTTAACTTATCCATATGTTCGTGGGCGAACTCGGATAGTCAAGTGCTCATACGATTGAGCTCACATGGTCCGGCTATGTGCTCATACCTACTTTCGAGAATCATCATGAATGTATTGCCATACTTAATGAACAAGAATGTGACCCGCCTCACAGTTTCGCTCAATGGGTCAAGTTACCCACGGGTACTACTTCCCCGTACCCCTAAACTTTTTTTCGTACCAAAAATGTTTCGTACGCAAATCTTTTTCGTAACAAAGTTTTTTTCGTACCCAAAATTTTCGTTCCCAAATTTTTTATCGTACCCAAATGTTCGTATCAACATACACAATTGTGGTGATATAGATAAACTTAAATTGATGTGTTATATCCATCCTCTTCAAAAGCATCGTCACACCAGTACTGCCAGTACTTTGATTGCATCAAGGGGGCAAAATAAACTATTATGTTCTGTTGTATAAAGCAATGCGTGCCATACAAGATGTGGAATGAGGTCTGTCTCGTGCTCTCAAAAATTGTTTAGAATCGGTAAACCTCCAAATATTAAAAAAATACTTTGAATTGATTGTTTATATCCATTGAATATGGTAATTCAAAAACCCGTTTATCGATGTTTTCGTTTAATTGTAACCTTGTATTGAGAACATTGTACGATAAATATGCACAGCGATAAGTAAACCGATATGCACCACGACATGTGAGTCAGCCCTAAATCTTGATAATGCCCTATTAAAGATGTTATGAAGATTTTATGTTACGACGGAATTGTTGGCCTCAAAACAATCGAATATTATAATCAAAGCGTTCATAAAATGAAAAGCATCTCAAACATTCACACATTGAACAACAGTAATGAACTAAATAAATATTATGTATTCGCATAAAACCATATTTTGATTTAAATTCGCTGTACGCTATTTAATTAAACTGACACCAGGTTTTTGGCAGCGTTTTTCAGTTATTGAAGGTCAATATCCGCTATATAAACGCGCATGCGTACGCTCAGTCTATTTATTGAGATAGACGACATTGCCTTAGTTATCGCTGGAAATATGTTTCGTGGCAGGCTTGTCGATACTTGCTTGTCTTAATAAGCATATTCATAGCGTTCCTTTTGGTCTGTGTGTGCTGAGTCTAATGAGTTTTTTGTCCTGGATGCTATGATTGTACTTGTATTGTAGGATTAAGGTAAGAATAACTTTGATGTTCTGTTCAATACATGTGAGACAAGTGCTGTTTGTTGTTATTATTATAATACGATATACATCTAAGGTACATTGTTATGATTTTATCATTTTCAAACAGCATTTTTTGTTTTCTTATTATTGCATTCGACTTATTTACAAGCGTTACTAATATATTTAATATTTGAGTACCGCATCTGGCTTACTGATAAAATACGAAAACGTACGCATGACAAAAGTAATGGCACTTTCCTGTTGTTGTTTATGTTCGTTGTGTATTAGAAGCTTGGCGCGAAGCTAAAGAGTTTCGTTCGACGGAGATAACACAGAAACATAAACTAGATTCATACGCCAGTGTCACGAAAAGTATATCAGGGTGCAGATTCAATGGGTTTTTCAGGGTTTTACACACGGGCCTGACAGAATGTAATCACACCGTTAAGAACTTTATTTTTGCAAATATCTCAATTTATTGAAATACATTTGAAAACATCTTTAGTATATAAAAGATAGTTGTTCGTGCAGTTTGTGCTGATATCTTAAGGTATAATAAAACAAACTTAAGGTAGTGCACCTCTAATGATTTCCCGCGATTTCTTCGAAGGTTGAAGAGCCTACTATTAGGTGCCGTAGCCTAGTGGTTAAGGCGATAGACTAGAAATCTTTTGGGATATTCCCGCGCAGGTTCGAATCCTGCCGACGACGTATACTTTTTTGCGACGCGTTTTATTTTTATTTCTAACGTAATTTGATTTACTATGGCATATAAGCTATATTTATTGTTAAATATGTTGCAATTTTTATGCACATTCTTCAATTATTAAAATTAAAACAACGTTATGGCGAAATTGGGTGATTTACTGTTGAATATACGAACCATGCATGTTGCATTTTTATTTTTATTTCAAAAAGTAAACGGTAAATCTGTCTAGTTCTTGGTATTTTTGCTGTATATAGTGTTTCTATAAAAACTAAGTTTAAAATATGACTTAAATGATACTATTTTGAATTTTATGACACTTTGTTTTTAACCGACCCAATTTTTACTTGGCTGAAATCACTGACATTTCATGGCGCTCTTCCATAGATAAAAATTTGTAAAAAATAAATGTCTGTAAAAGAATACTTATTTCATCTTGTTTAAACTTTAAACACCTTTACAGCATCTGTACACACCAACTGCATGCCCATATTTGGAAATTTGGATGAATTATGGAACTTTTATATACCCCAGGGGTGAAAATAAACTGGTTTTAAAAAATCGGTATATTTTTTTAAAAAGCATGGAAAGCCTACCTACAAATTTGCATGTAGTTCAGTGAAATGATGCTGATTAAGAAAATAATTAATTAGATTATATTTGGATATGTGCCCATTAGAGGTGCGCTACCTTAAACACGTCTGAAATCGTTGACAAAATTTCACGTTTCGTGAAACATATAACCGCGTAATACAAAGCGAATTTTGAACAAGAACACAGGCTTATTCAATAACGTAATTTTGATGTATTTCACATTGCCATAAGCAGCATAAAAACCTGTCCTTTATGCACTAATTCTGAAGAAAAATCGTTTGAAAAAGTTATTTGAAATAAAGCATCACTTACCGTTGTGTTAAACCAATTAAAGTTAAAAGGCGGAACTTCACAAAGTCACGTGATCCTTCACCCTATATATGACCATTCTATACATAAATGGTGACGTCACTACGTTATTGTCACCTCTATACTTAGACGCATCACGCACCTCCATTTGGAGGCATTTATGACTACGACACAAAGAAGTCCGCGGATGAATGAAGAATTTGCTTTATAAGTAAACTTTCATGTTATGATTTAAAAGTTAAGTATAATTTTGTTCAGTCTTACGGTCTTATGTTAGTATCATTTCAAATTTTCGTAAGTTTTCAACAATTTCGCTCTTTATTCATTTTTTTTTAAACTGTACTTTCACTTTCGGTTGTACAACAACATGTATCCTTTATTGACGAAAGTTTGCAATGAAATAGCGTTTTCAAAACCGCTTAAAAAGTTTCAGAAGGTGTGTCTGATGCATGTATTGAATAGACATAATGTCATAGCTATATTGCCGACTAGTATAAGAACAATTTGGTATTTCAAGTGGCTCCATTTGCATTGCAAGAAAAGTTCAAATTGACTTGTTCAGTTTGTTAAATTTTGACACCCTAATTATATATTTTTTTATAAATGCCTGATAGTTTTTTTTCTTTAAATAATTGAGATCAATGAAAATTTTAGTAAAAGCACAGCATTGATGTTCTATGATGGTCATTTTTTAGTGGAATAGTATGTTACAATAAAACAATTATAACTATTGTATTAATGAATTTAGATTAGGTGTCATCTTTAAATGGGGTAGTAATTCATTATATGAGATTAGCACATTATATAGTTGAAAAATAAATAACACTTTAATGACTTACCATAGTAAAATAAAGTAGCATAGAATATGTTGCAGGTCATAAAATGTAAAACTGAAATTGAAGAAGCTTTACAAATATTTTACACTGACAACACTGTTGGTTTTCAAAAAAAAATCTTCCTATCTACCTGCCCTAGTTTTTTTGGGGCAAATTTAAATATTATTAATATCATTGAGTTAAATTTTTAAAATATCAATATGTTTTGATTACATTAGCTTATTTTATTATTAATAATAAATACTTTGCAAGGAAAGTCCAATTCTGTTTTAATTAGTCTTAATTAGGTACTAGTAAAATTGAAAATATCAGTGACATCCAAAACTTGGCTTATATGCGAATGAATGCATATTTTCTTTGACAGTTACATAGTACCCTATTTAATTGGATTAAAAACAACAAATACTTATAGTTCCACAACCCAGCCTAAGTTGACTCAAACTGAATTAATTCATCAATTGATCCTATTTAATTATATTAAAAATAACATGTGTAAGATTTTGAGAATATCCCATGTATTCCTCTAGTATTCCTCTAGTACACCAACATGCACGTCTTACTAATGATTTACCTGCACTCCTTAAACAGTTTAACAAAAATAATGAATGATTAATCCAAAGAAAACAACAAACAAGCTGCTTCATATTAAAAGTTAATTACATAAGATTACATAAGCAAAAAAAATCATTTTGATAATAAATCAAGATTATACTTCAACCAAACCATTATAAATTTATTGTGGGGTGGGGGGGGGGGTAATGTAAGCACTAAAACTAAAATGGGGGAAATGTCTGGGGAGGGAACATCTTCGGGGGAGCGTCCGGAATTCCTGCTAAGGGCGACAGTGTTGTTAATGTGTCTTTAGAAGAAATAACTGAAGGAAAGTACTCATTGGTGTATGCCCATCCAGAAGCATTTCTGAGCATATCAATTGGAACAGCAATATTGAGTGCATTTGAAAGAGATATAACTGTTTCATGCATTGCTTTTGATGAAGCCCACAAGTCATGGTCCTTTAATGGTAGCTTTCCTATTAGGGAATTTTATACTTATTTTTTACTCTACAATCTAGCTCTTTTGTCATAAAATGAGAAGTTTTATTATCCAACAGGTTTTGTATTTGAACCTCACAAATTTTATAATACCAAAGTCCCATCATATAATCATCATCAAAATCAGCAGCAGCATTATCATATTCATCATCATCATCTTTAGCAGCAGCATCATTGTGTTCTATTATCAGAATTCAATACAAATACAAACACAACCATTACAACTCTTACTACTACTACTACTAATTAATTAATTATCTACTACTACAACAAGAACAACAACTACGACTGCTACTACTGATCTTACTTCTACTACTACTAGTCTACTACTACTACTACTACTACTACTACTACTACTACTACTACTACTACTACTACTACTACTACTACTACTACTACTACTACTACTACTACTACTACTACTACCACCACCACCACCACAACCACCACCACTACTACTACTACTACTACTACTACTACTACTTGGTACACCAGAACTTGTTGTCCATGGAGACGATAATGAGAACTCCCAGAGTATTGATCGAACCCACGCCCAGCGGACATCATTCTCTACACCATAGCGACCATGAATTAATATTTGACGCCATGTAAAACATATTTCACCTTATTACAAAAACATGGAATTCACAAAATGACTGAAAATTCTTTAAAATAAATGCAAATTTGAAACAAAACAACCTAAGCAATACATAATAAGAAACACTACATTATTGAAACACTGATACCATGAACATTTTAGGGTGTAACACTTTATGTACATGGACCAGACCTTTTGTGTACTTTGAAACTTTATGTACCACCTACATAAAATATAGGTGTTATTGTCCATTCATTCATAGCAGTCCTAATGAATTAAGGTCATTCTCTAAACATGATTAAAGTCTAAAGAAGGAAATAATTTGATTTTTTACAGTTTGAACATTAAGGTCATTCTCTCTTCTCTTCAAAGTATCACATTTCAATTATACAATATAATACAAACATTTTAGACTTTATAATCCTTAGTCAGGATAAGATAAGAGACAAATGAACTTTTATAATTTACTTCAATTTCAGGTAAGACTAATAAGTCATTTATTAAGTACTACATGTACTTGGGCTAATAAATTAAACTAAGACACTCAGTGACACTTAAACAATCTGACAAAATATAAAATCTATGGCCAATATATAAGTCTAAATTCATAAATACTATCACACAAAATACATTTCATCAATAACACACATTCATACTAAATTAGTTATCTCTTTATATTATAAATATGGTACATAAAGTGTCAGATAGTGGTACATAAAGTGTCGGTACATAAACGGACTGGTACGTAATGTGTGACATTCAACATTTTAAAAATCAGTTAACAATATATGGACTTCATTGTTTTGCATATACGCAATCAAAGCATATTTATTAAAAATTAAAACGCACTGTTCATGGCTGTATCTTTTTATTTATACATGCATAAACTATTCTGGTTATTAATACATTTTTAAAATTATATATAAACAAGAGCACCACATTATGGGTGCCAAGTTAGGCTGCGGTGCAGTTTTGAATAAATGAAATTTATTAAACGAATTTTTTAGAGGTTAGTGACCTTGACCTTTGACCGAGTGACCCCAAAATGGGTGTGGCGTGTAGAAATCATCACGGCGCATATACATGTGAGGTTTCAGTGTTATAGGTGGAAGCACTTTGATATTAGAGCCGATGTAAAGATTTTAGCACGACACGGACATCTGACGACGAGCTATGACAATACCTAGGGTTTTCCCCGAAAACAGCCGAGCTAAAATTGAGCGCCATTAGTCCAAATTTTTGACGCTCTTAAATATTAAGCTACTTATTATATGGGTAATATTTGGAGCAAAGAATTTAGCCCATATAAAAAGTATCTCTAAATTCTTTGCGCGTCTTATAAATAAGACTAGAGCGCCATTAGGAGTAGAGCGCCATAAAAATTAAATGGAAAACATACAACATTATGTCAAGAAAAATAAAGCTGTAAAAATCTCACCTGCTCGTCTTTGATGTTGCAATTAGCACATTCAGCATTTTCAGTATCTACTAAATAAATATATGAAAGTGCCAAATGTCCAAGATACCATGACGTCCTCCTCAAAATGTTGGATCCTTTGAGTTTGAACTCCGTTTATTTTATCCCTGATTAATCCTCTCACACATGAGGCCTACATGTAAGATTCCTTGTAATGTTCACAGCGTTTATTTTAAATCGTTTACTTTCTCAAATTTCAGCAGGTATTTAATTATAAATATTTATTTATTATTTTGATTTATTTACTATTTCGAAGATACAGTCTTGCAACGTGTTTAGTTAGTCTAAGTTACATGTTTAG
The DNA here is from genome assembly GCF_020536995.1 of Dreissena polymorpha. Lineage (NCBI taxonomy): Eukaryota > Metazoa > Mollusca > Bivalvia > Myida > Dreissenidae > Dreissena > Dreissena polymorpha. Next base: position 9,407,869 of record NC_068361.1, read on the forward strand.
TGATTCTTACAAACAATAGACTGACATGAAAAGTGGCTCCTTTTGAAGCACAAACTGCATCCATGTATATATTACAGCTGGCCCGGTTTGATGGGGCCTGTTTTTGATAATAATTAATTACCATTTTTCACTTCCGTGTTTATTATGTTTACCAACGCCATGATGGAAAAAAGTCCGTTTCCCACAATGCTTAGCGCGCATTCACACAGGTCAGTAAGACCGGTGTGACACATTGATATATGACAGCATGTTGTAACAGACGTTATTATATATAGTACATAGAAATAACTGAATTTTAGTGATAGATGTTTAATTATGAAATATCAAATAGTATAATTTAAATTATAGAAGTTTGATTAAAATATTCTTAAAACATAATATGTAAATTTCTATTAATAGAATTTACAATAAGTAAGACAGTACTGAAAAACAAAAGTAAACATATGCTATAGTGAGCAGAACGCTATCAATGGAAAATGTAACAGTATCAGACCAAAATCAACCAACCGTAAAGTTTTCATAAATAAGCCTTTCTTGTTGGATATGTACATCAAAATTATGGGTCCTTAACAACATTAAGCAATGAAAAACTTTAGATAATAAGTTATTAAATATTACAAAGTTTCCCGCGATAGAAAGTCACAGTTGTTTGGGGTTGGACTTTGATGAAATAACAGAATCAAATTTACTGATATAAAGTTAAAACGACCTGTTAAAGCCACCGAAACATTCAGTCATTCGTACATAATAGTTATCATTGTAACAACAGTTTTCGCGTAATTATATATAATTGACCAGAAAATCGGTTGTTTAGAAAGATTTTGACTTCAAACACGAAGATGACCGTTTTTATATAATAATATAATAATATTTATAACAGGATACTATCCATATGCTGTGGATCACAAATTATTATATTTAGAAACAACGTGGGTTTATGCTTTTTATTATTAAAAAGGGTTTATGTTGTAAATTAACTTGTATCAACACATTTAAACTCATTGCTGAATGCATAAAATTAAAACGGACAAATGTTGTTTAGGATTTTGAAATGATATTATATGGAAACTTTGAAAAATAAAATCAATTACATCCCATATTTATTTAAACAGAATTACATAGGAATTAAACTATAAACGACTTTGTTCAGAATGTTATGATTATGTCGTCGTTCGGAGTTATTGTGTTGTGGTTACGAGTTACACTAGCTTTTAGAAGTGTGTTGTGTGCCTTAAAACGATGAAACATGTAAGAATCGAAGGTGTTTGAAATGTCTGGAAAATACACCTTATTTATGCATACACGCCGTCAGTGAAAATATGAAATATCATTCGAGCGTGTCTGAGAAAAAAAAAAGATTTTTACATTGTTTAGGAATATTGTTTTGCTTAAATCACTGCAGCTGATTTAAGTGCGAAATTTTTCAAAATAGTTGCTTGCACACTAAAATGTATTCTTTTTCTAAATACTTGTTTGAAAATACTCTACAGTTTATTAAATATAAAAATGAAAACGGTTGGGGTAGACTGTTATGACGAAAAGTAATACATTTACTACATGTATATGGATGGCTACTTGCAGTGTAATCAATAGGGGCGCAAATATTAGACATCCTGTTTTGATGGAACATAAATCACATATACATCGCCAAAGGAAACCCATAAACTTGTCACTTGTAATGAAAGGCAATACATGATTTTCCGATATTTATAAGCCTTCTGAGCAAGAAGTGCTCAGATGAAGCTTTTAGAATACCATTTCGGTTCATTGTATATGTAGATCACCGGAATTAATAATAGATGTAAAACAATGAAAACTTTAAAATCGCAAGGATTAGGGCTTTCATACGGGGTGTGTAACAATTAGTGTAACGTCTAGTTGTCCTTTATAACATGTGCCCAAGTCATGCCCATGGGGTCGATACTGTCCACACCCTAGGGGTCAGATGTTTTATATAGAATAATATGGCAAAATTACTCAACAATCGTAGTGCCTTGTTTTCGAGTGTAATAACTTTCAGTTAAAATCATAACAATAGTTTCATCTTTCCATTGTATATTGATATCGTACTCATTATCGTGAGTCAACTGAAGAGAAAAACAATAGACAAATCTAACACATGTACAACTTTCTAAAATTAATCAGAGCAGTGGTTTATTTTCCAATAACGATGTGGCATTAACACGTCACAAAATTGGTAAGGACACAATGTCGAACCTGTATAAAAAGTTGAATGAACATCGGAGTATTTTATTTATATCTCATAGGATCTTGTGTGCAGTTCTTAAAGATTTAATATTGTTTGCAAAATGTTAAGTTAGGTCATGTTTGTGGCCACGCAAGCGGTTCTGACCCATTAGGTAAAAAATAGCAAATGTAAGTTTATTCGTTTTCACCTGTTTTAATGAATTTAAAATATGAATTTGCTTTTAACAATTCTAAATATATTATGATAGATAACGTGGTGGAAATAAGCACTCACAATAACGAATAAAACACAAAGTTCAATAATAACTGAGTCAGTTAGAGCGATATTTAATTCACAACACAAGTTTGTTTACTTCTCGTAAAGTATCATAAATTATAACAATGCTGTCTTATTATATCGTAGATCTAAAGAATCCGTACCATGTTGATTCAGCACAACCGTACTGTGATTCCACAACAGCCAGGAGCACATCTGCCATTGGGGAAGCAGGTGTTACGATCTTTTCACCTCTGACTTTCGTCCACCGTTGGCGAGAAGAAAAAAAACGCCTTCAGAATAACAGCACTCTTGGGTCACATGTGTATGGCTATTTTTGCTTTAAAAATTGGACTTACTCGTTCGTTGTACGTCGTGTTTTCAATGAATCTATGAGCAAGGAAGTCTTTATTAACAATAATTGCAGCTGAAGCGGATTATACGTGTTAATTGCTACTGTTTTCGCTACGCTATATAAAAATTATATTTCGATTAATGCACCATCAAGGTGATATCAAATTGAATTGTCTTGAACGTTTTCTTCTAAAAACTAATTCCTGTGAAAATTGCTAAAAGTGTGTTCAAAGCAAACATGCAAACTATATCTTAACATGACGTGTTTTGAGAAATTATTTCAACGGTGTTCATTTAATACCAGTAGAGGAACATACACTCTAATTTCTTCCATGTTAAGTAACAAGTTCATTTAATCACGTTCATATTTTCACGTCACGTTTATACTTTGATTAAACAACCTACAAAGATGACCGTGGGACTTAATGTTCAGTCTGCTTATCTGTGTACACTAGCAGTTTCTGTAAAAATCCTGCTAACTGGAGGAAGCAATATCTCTGTTTATACGGGTATCGACAATCAAAACAGCTCTTGTGACTTTTTCAAATCAAAAATTGAAAGATGGCCCATTGAGACCAATGTTACAGATTGGAATGAATTTGTAATCGAAAACAAACTACATGCAAAAGGCTGCAATATATCGGATTTTCAAAGTGTATGTGGTGTTTGCGAGAGGAAATTGTATTTCACTGAACTTACTTTATCGTCCAATACACTTCGGTACATCTATGAACTACCTTGCAACTGTACAAGTGTTCGGATAATTGATCTCTCGGATAATAACATCGTTTCGCTTCCCGCAAATACTTTTTTATTTCTCCCGTTCGTTCAGTCCGTCAACGTAAGCAGAAATTTCATTAACGATATCGAAGAGGATGCGTTCTGCGGACTTCCTCTGCTACAATCACTTGACTTGTCCGATAATGAGTTAAAAAGCATAAAATGCAATATATTTGATGGTTTAGATGATTTGCGAGAATTACATCTCCGGAGGAATCGTATAATGGGTTTCAAGGAGAATTGCTTCCGGGGACTTTCTCGTTTACGAGTGATTAACTTGTCTGATAACCGTATTCATTATCTGAGTAAGTGGACATTTGTTGGATTAGAACGCTTGCAGCGTCTCTATCTAAATGGCAATCGATTTGCAGTGACGCAAATGGAGTTTCTTTACCCATTTGTTAACTTGACACTTGTAGATCTGAGTGAAAACCTGTTTACCACTTTGAAAGAACGATTCTGTGACAACTATTTCGTTTCCCGTATATTACTCAAACATTCAGAGACTTTGACCGCCGTCTTGTCTGGTGCATTTTCCAGATGTTCGGCCTTGCGTAGCTTAGATCTGAGCAGTAATAAAAATCTTATTTTCATCGATAATAAAAGTATTGTAGAGACAAATTATTCTGAACTTGAGAAGTTGAACATCAGTAACACCGGCGTCAGCTTTGTGCCGAATATTTCAGATAATACTACAGTTGTTTATTACAGTACGAATATTACAAATATGGACAACAAATGTAGGGAGATCCATGATATAACAAGCCATACGATATCGAATAATCCATGCATTATACCGCCTAGAATTGTTAGCACCTTAAAAGAAATATATTACGTTCATGTTGGTTCTACTCTTAACTTGGAATGTTTCTCCGTCGGTGTTCCTTGGCCTAACGTAACGTGGCTGAGAAATGGCAATGAAACTGTTCAAACTGGATACTTCCTGTCTCTGAAAGTAGAATCTTTGAATTTCGCAGGACATTACAGTTGTAAAGCATACGTTTTGAGTGTTTATGATTACCAACATTTTCAGCTACATGTACTTCGTATCGTTAATGGAATACGGTTCGTGGCAACAACAACTTCCGTAATAATTATAGCGTTAAATACGACAATAACGCCGTCCCGCCATGTTATTTTGTACCGGGCGTACGAGCAAACGTTTGACTACGTGTCCGTACCATTTAAAGACTACGTCAGTGTTGTAAGAATTGCATCCCTAGAGCTTGACACGGAATACGAAATTTGTGTGGCGTCTGTTAGCGATTGGAATGACAAGACATGCAGTCGAACCAGAACTAGCGGTGCGCATGCGCAGGGAGTGCACTATGACGTGTTGGCCGTTGGGACACTGTCAGTCTTTCTTCTCATTGCGTTCGTTTGCTTGGTGTTTGCGCTTTATAAGTGCGTAGACAAAATCCGTCTCATTGTTAATCATCGAAGGTACCTGGTGGGGTCCGAACACCATATCTGGTTTGAAGATATGTCGGAAACCACGTTCGTGTATGAAAATCATGGCTCGGATTTACGAATACCGTGAACGAATGTTTTTGTGTTCAAAGACTTCACTTCGAAATTATTTTCTTAGACATATAGATCCTCTTGTAAATTTCCATGTTTTATTATTTGGTTTAATCGATGAGTGTTTTTGCATGTTTTATTTGTTAATTTTTTAAAGGGGCCTTTTTACGTTTTGGGTAAATTGACAAAAATGAAAAAAAAAATTCAGATTCGCAAATTTTCGTTTTAGTTATGATATTTGTGAGGAAACAGTAATACTGAACATTTACCATGCTCTTAAATAGCCATTATATTCATCTGTTGACTATTTAAAAACCCGAAAATTTTTAATCGTTGCAACGCGAGACGAAATAATAATTTGGAGAGTTCTGTTGTTGCCGTTATATTTTGTGAAACTACAAGGATTGCTTATCAGGCGGTGTATTCGGAAGGATGGCCGTGTGGTCTATGTCGCAGACTTTTTACTCCAGGAGTCCAGAGGTCAGTGGTTCGAGTCCTGCTGACGGTTACCTTTTTTTTCTTTTTTAAATTGTATTCTTGATTATTTACTGGAGCATTTGATAGCCAATGTTTACATTTATCAATATAAAGCATTTAATGACAAATTTCAAAACATGCCAATATCTGTGAAAAGGCTCGTTTAAGCAAATTAAACAATAATTATGAAACCATTATACTTTCGTGTCACCGTCTATCATTAATGATATAAAGTTTCCCACTGATCACTAAACTTTAATCGTTCTATGAAAAAGTTAATGTGATATACATTTCGTTCATATTTCATAGTATCACATGTTTTCTTTTGTTTGTTGAAATAATCTAATTGTTTTTCTATAGGTCCTTCCGTCATGTGACTATCTTGGTCGACGTCAATAAATGGATATTATATATCTATGGACTTGTTTGCCATCTGCCTCTTACCCCACGCCCACTATATAATGATTTTCCTGGTGATAATTTGTGTTTAGAAAGAGTGTCAAGAATCTGCCAAATGGATGTTATCGGGTAGGTTTATAATTTTGACAGTTTTGACAGATTTTATTTTTAACTTCAATATCAATGTGTTTCACAGTTATTGAAATGTGTTTTTAAACCGTATTCATCTACTTGATGTATATTTTATCTGAATATGTGTTCAACTGAGTGAACACAAACTGCATTTACCAGTGAGTAACATGTAATATCTTAACTCTATAACGACACGCGGAACATATACTTATCAAATAAAACAAGAAAAATAGGTGTACGGCGCTGAGTGTGGTTCGTTTTGAAAATGATAAAGAGTTATATAAATAAGATCATTGATAGCGAATGCTTTTTTCTGCGCAGTTCTTAGTTGCATTACACGCAAATCAATCGTAGGTGTTAAACCAGATTTCGTGACTTATTTTCATGTTTATATATTTTTGATCCTATATCTATAGTTACAGAACAGAAATACACGAACGATAGAAATCAAATGAAAACCTATGGTTCAATCGGCCACACACGAATCTGACATACATATTTGAAATATTTAACCGGCTGTTCTTCGAAATGACCTGTTTTAGTGATTTGTCGGACATTGTTATTTGATTCGATTGTTAATAGCATTATGCATCATCGCGCTAATGCTAAATAAATTGGCAAATATGGTAGAATAATTCTTATTAAAATAATCAAAACTAGTACATATCTTCATGTAATTGTTCACATTCAGAATTAGATATTCGCAAACCATAATAATAGTGCCGAATATCTTCATTTAAGACCTTGAAAGATTGCGGGTTGGAATGCAATACATTAAAGTGAGGTAACGATTCCACTACATGAACGACGGCTTGTTAAAAGCTTTATACATTTACATGTTTAACGGTCAATTTCGAAAACAATTACACAATGTTTGTTCAAAACGAATATTAGGATAGGGAACAACAAACTTATTTGATCTCAAATATACTAGTGCGCGGAATGCAATATGGTAGTAATAACTAAATATGAGAACCTACCCTCAAGTACAAACGCTCCGGCGCTGACAATCTTCTAAATATAAAGAGGTATTCACAAACTGTATCGATGTCGAGAGTGAATTGTGAAACTGCTCTGCCCCTCAAGCCTTTTCATTAGAGATAAAATTGTTGCATGCCGAACACGCACGTTTACATCGTTTCAAAACGTCCTGTAGTATATCCTATACTTCAAACAAACAGAAAGTCTATTGAATTACATTTTAATGTAAATGTGATAACTGGTTTGTATATTGCATATTTTCTATTTCGAAATGCTGCTGTTCTACCGGAGGGAAATTTTATATCCAGATTCATTGGGCACTCACAAAGTTCAGCTAAGATGAAAAGCTGGTTTAAACGACTACGCCGAAAAACATGGCGGGTCTTGAAGTAACGACTGAAAATTGGATTCTGGTTTTCCTTGCCACTGATTTTGTCATTATTGCTTGTAATATGATGATATTTGACAGTATGCAACAAATTCACGCAAGCATGAAAAGTTGCAATAGCATCACATATTGCATAAAATACCAGTAGTTATACTCGATATTATAGTTATAATAATCACACCTTTCTATTCATTCAATAGATAATGTCCCATTATAGACAATCCCAGAAATCGATACCTCCCGGATTACCCGCCCCTGAATACTCACGCGCGCCTCCAAAACGGTACTGAAGAAAAACACAGGGACATATATGTTTGTATAGGTCCCCAAACACAACAAGAGGGCGAAACGATTGTATCGAATATATTTGAAGATTTAAATAGTCTCTGTTATCGATCAGATAATCAAATAATGGTTCGTGTTTTTTTTAAGATAAGGTATTACATAATTAGTAGAAATAAGGTTTGTCTGCATTCATTTAAGAGTAATAAAACACAGCATGAACAGGAACCTTTTTGTAAAAGTCCCTGGCAAGAATAAGGTCTTGATTGTCATTTAACATGTTATTTAAAGGCGACACGTGATATGTTATCTTAATAACGGTATCTACACATGTGCAGACATGTCGTGTCACGGGCAAACCCATAAACGCTTTTAATCCACACTTGGGACATCGCCTCCCATTTAGCGGATTCGTTCGCTCCTTTTTCGCTGATGTGTTTTTTTCAAGACCTTTATCTTACTGAAATTAATCATTCGTTATAAGCGAAGCAAAATCTGCTGTTGTTTTTTTTGTGTTCGCAGCCACCGAACCAGCTTTAAATTCACGAGGCTAGAAAACACACACAATTAAAAGATGCAAGATCTTAAAGCTAGGAAAATGTAACTCGGTTGAAGATTGAATTTTTTTATGCATTAGTTTATTATTGAAACAATAATAATAGCTTGAACACAATAATGTCCATACATTTATTAAAATACATGGTTATCAAAAAAGCTTTTGCCCGTAAATTAGGTAGCGCCTATTATCATATTATTCATTATAGTACAGCTGCCAGATAATAGTTTCGGTATCTAAACATACAACTTTTAATTTATATACAAAAAACAACAACTCAAAATCTGATGATTCACATGGATGCAAACAGTTGTAAACTTTTTCTAATAGCAATGTTATTGAATCGAGAGGGAAATAATACCGTGGGAAGAACCTACTACACTGCACCTCGATTTAACGCCGCATGGGAAAGCCGACATAGTAGATTAAAATTGAGAGGATATCGACCGGTGTATTACCACAAGACCACAGATCCGCATATGCCGAGAGTGTGGAGTTTAGCCAAAATATACACAAGTGAACCGAGAGTATACACAAGTGCGCAAGCTGGAAACCCCTTACGGCGTCCAGTAAAAAATAAAGACTTGTATAGTGGTTTTGAACCGATATGATAATACGGTGAGTTTTACTTTGTTGTTGTTGTTGGCCTTTCCCGTAGTTGCAATAGAAGGGTACAGCATAGGCGCTCGATGTCAATGACGATGTTTGTTTTTTATTTATTTATTTATTTTTTAGTTACCCGTTGTTAAACGTCTTCTTAAAAACGATAGTTCGACTATGTATGTATAGATATTGACAATATCTATGTACATAGTCGAACTCTCTTTTTTTTAAGAAAACGTTTTGTCGGACGATTTTTATTAATTTAGTATGTGCATGCATTATAATAAACAACGGGTAACTAAAAACCAAATAAATAAATAATAAAAAAACACATTGTCATTGACATCGAGCGCCCATGGGGTACCGTAGATAAAATCCGCTTCAATAAAGGCACACAACTATATCAGTTATTGTCGTAATGTTTTTATGTTAACAATCAGTAAGACATTTTTTAATTATGTTTAAGATACAGATGCAATATTGAATTGTACTGTAAAAGCTGTGTGGAACTAAACTGGCGAATATGACTGATTGTCGAATAATTCGGATAAATGTGTTTGTGTGCGTGTATGGGGCTGTATGCACCAACGCATGAACACAATGTCCTCACGAAGTTTTGGCATGCTTGCATGTAGACAGTTCAATCATTGTCATAGGAAGTGTGTTTATGGTAGGACGGAAGGTTTGAATCTTTTGTCGAAAAGGTTGCGCCAGGGGATACAGAGCTGTGATATAGCAGGTACAATGCTAGTGCTCAAACAGTCCAGACAAGAAGCTGTTCCGTTGTCTGCAGCTGTGCTTGAAAACATCACTAAACATTTACATTTAGCAACTCGCAAGGGAAATGTGCAAACGGTTTGTGCATATTTGATAGAATTGTTTATGTCTGATTCCTGGAGATGTTACCTCATCACTGAACAGGGCAGTGGGTCCCACTACTGCACATTACAACTTAATGAGATTAACTCTGATGTCCATGGACAAAGGGAGGCCTGGAAATTTAGTCGCACTGTGTTCAAAGGATGCATTACAGACACTATTCAATCTGAACCCGTACTACTACTTGACGTTTGTGTATACAAAATATTCTGATGAAGTTGGCAAAATGTCTGATGTAACAGCTAATGAAAAAAACATGCAGAAGTTTTTGGAACGTACTCGTAGCTCAGATATACAGCTTGCATCTCTATGGCTACAGTAGAAAAGTTTCTATATGATTACAGTAGTTTCTATTTGACTACAGTAGTTTATATATGACTACAGTAGACAAGTTTTTATATGATTAGTTTACAGTAGTTTCTGTATGACTACAGTAGACAAGTATATATATGATTAGTTTACAGTAGTTTCTGTATGACTACAGTAGTTAATATATGACTACCGTAGACAAGTTTATATATGATTACAGTAGTTTCTATTTGACTACAGTAGTTTCTATATGACAAGAGTAGTTTATATATGACTACAGTAGCCAGGTTTCTATGTGACTACAGTAGTTTATATATGACTACAGTAGACAAGTTTATATATAATTGCATTAGTTTCTATATGACTATAGTAGTTTCTAAATGACTACAGTAGACAAGTTTATATATGACTACAGTAGTTTCTATATGACTACAGTAGACAAGTTTATATATGACTACAGTAGTTTCTATATGACTACAGTAGTTTCTATTTGACGGCAGTAGTTTCTATTTGACTGTAGTAGTTTCTATATGACTACAGTAGACAAGTTTCTATATGATTACAGTAGTTTCTATATGACTACAGTTGATTTTTTTATATGACTACATTTGTTTCATAAATGACTAAAGTAGACAAGTTTATATATGACTACAGTAGACAAGTTTCGATATGACTACAGTAGTTTCTATATGACTACAGTAGTTTCTATAAGACTAGAGTAGTCTCTATATGACTAGAGTAGTCTTTATATGACTATAGTAGTTTCTTTATGACTACAGTAAAGACAAGCTTCTACATGTATATGAGTGCAGTATTTTCTATATGACTGTAACAGTAGACAAGTTTCCTTATGACTACAGAGGTTCTATACGAGATACAGTAATTTTACACTAAACCCGTGATATTTATAGAAACAAAAAAGCTCTGACCCTTGATTTTTTATATTTACCCTTAACATTTTGCCTTAACTATAATTTCCCCTGGTAATTATTGGCTGTTAATTCACAGAGTCCGTACTGGAAGTGATGTTTGCTCTCAACCAAGACTGCTGTCTGCTGTACCAACAGCTGGGTGTACCCTGGTTCCAGCAACCAGACATGCTGCAGACCATCCATAACAAACAACGTATGTACCTGGGCCAGTATTTAAAAAGCTCATTAGAGAACTCTAAACTTAAGTTGCACTTTTGTGAAAATTTAGGCTCGAATTGTATTTGTGAAATTTGATGTTTTCTGTTTGTGTTAGAATAAGATATTTATCATTTTAGCAAATTTTACTTGTTTCATGCATTTGTATTTAAAATCTTTTCAATATATAGACAGAGACATAAGGAGTTTTAATGTTTAAAGGAATTTTCTCTCAGGAGCAGACATTGCCATAAAGCTTACCTGTAGTCATGAATATATAAAAGTACCTTTACAAGGAATGAATTAGTTCCCGTACTTGTATCGAGTGAATTCAATAAAAGCCTACATCATCAGAACTTTTGTTTTGGTATCATTTAAGTAATGAAACATGTCTAGGAACAATACATGTACTGAATAAAAATACAAGAAATAAGTCAAATGCATTATTTTTTTTGTGCAAATAGAATTCACACATGGCATGTGTTCTTTACAACATACAAGCAATATATCAATAGTAACAGGGTAAGTTACTGAACCGATACGGGATATATTGTTCTGTGGAAAACCATATCGGGGCTCGACCTTTAGTCCACAGAACCGTATATCCCGTATCTGGTCAGTAACTAACCCTGTAACGATTATATCATGCCAACTACTTTTCATCTCATTAAATTAACAAGGACAATGTTTTTTATAACATTGGCAGCATTTCAAACAATATTAATTTACTGACCCAATATTCTACTGCCCCATATAGTCTACTGACACCATATAGAATATATGGGTTCAGCATGTGACGTCAAACAGCCAATGAGAGAAGAGTATTTTGTAGATGGCGTGATATTGATGTATACAACATCCATTTTTGTTTCCTATGTATTTTGTTATTACTGATACACATGTTCATGTATGCGACCATTCTACTAATAAATTATAATATTCATTGTTTTCTTTTTTTATCCCCACGCGTGGGGATAGTGTATTGATCTCCATCTTTCTGTCCATCCGTTCGGCCACTATCTCCTCCTACACTATTAGCACTAGAACCTTGAAACTTACACACATGGTAGCTATGAGCATATGTGCGAAGGTGACAGCAACGGAATTTTGATCTGACCCCTGGATCAAAAGTTATGGTTAAATAAATGGGTAAAAATCATTAAATGGGTAAAAAAAACTCATTTTACTAACAACATGCGACGCACATGATAATAACTTTTGACCCAGGGGTAAGATCAAAATTCCAAATAGTGCACCGTAGCACATATGCTCATAGCTACCATATGTGTAAGTTTCAAGGTTCTAGTGCTAATAATGTATGAGGAAATAGTGGCCGACTACGAACACCCAACATTTTGTTTTAACATAACTTCTTCATTTATTCACCAATTGACTTTAAATTAAATCTGAACATCTCTTATTACAACACGGTCTATCTCGACCATCCATGTCCACATTACCCACCCCAGGGCCATTGATAAAGGTACATTGTAAAGGCAGCTTGGTTCCCGTCCTCTGTCAGATTTATCGAGAGGTCCACGAGTACTACTTCCCTGTCCCCCCAATTTTTTTTTCGTACTCAAAATTTGTTGTACCCAAATTTTATTTTGTACCCAATTTTTTTTAAAGCCCAATTTTTTCGTACCCAATTTTTTTTCTTTTCCAAATTGTTTTTCGTGCCCAAATTTTTTTCATACCCAAATTTTTTTCATACCCAATTTTTCTTTTCGTACACAAATTGTTTCATACACACATTTTTTTCGTATACAAATTTTTTCGTATCCAAATTTTATTTCGTACCGAATTTTTTTTCGTACCCAAATTTTTTTGTACCCAATGTTTTCCGTACCCAATTTTTTTCGTACCCAAATTTTTCTTCGTACCCAAATATTATTTCGTACCCCAATTTTTTTTAGCATAATTTTTTCGTACCCACATTTTTTCGTACCCACATTTTTTTCGTATCCACATTTTTTTCGTACCCAAATTTGTTTTAGTACCCACATTTTTTGTCTACCCACTTTTTCTTCCTACCCACATTTCTTTTTGGCATAATTTGTTCGTACTCAAAATTTTCATACCCAAATTTTTTCCCACACAAAATTTTGTTTTAACATAACTTCTTCATTTACTCACCATTTAACTTCAAATTAAAACTGAACATCTCTTATGACAACACGGTCTATCTCGACCATCCATGTCCACATTATCCACCCTGGGGCCCCACCAACATAGGCCTTGCCCACCCAAAATTGCCTTTTAATATTACATCTATGCGGCGTGGGGATACACGTCGGCCTCTGCCGCACCACTTCTAGTTATCCCCCGCAATAGGCGGAGGGATATTGTTTTGGCGTTGTCCGTCTGTCCGTCCGTCCTTCCGTCCGTCCATCACTTTTGTGTCCGGAGCCATATCTTGGAAGTGCTTTGGCGGATTTCATTGAAACTTGGTATGAGTATATATATGGATAAGAGGATGATGCACGCCAAATGGCATTGTACACCATCTGTTAATAACGGAGTTATGGTCCTTTGTATCTTGAAAAAAATGCTTTTTTCAGTGTCAAATATAACACTTTTGTGTTCAGAAGCATATTGGCGGGGGATATCAATTCAACGAATTTGCTTGTTTTCTCTTGAATAGGCCCAGCATGTGGTTTATGAATACATTCTTTATGAAGATTTGAAAGTAAAAGAAATGCTTTTGGTAGTTATTTTGTAAAGAAATTATCACATTGTTGTCTAAGCTTCCATAATTAAGAATAAGTCATGTCATAATATGTTCATTATACACTTTCATTTTCTTTGCAGTTGCACGGTTAAAAACCGCTGTTCCAGCATCACTGAGAAAGAGGTTACAACACACTCTGGCAGGGGTATCCATACAGGAACCACTTGTATCGGAGTATGGACTGGTACCGTGTAAGTATATTGAAGGCGTATGCAGGTGTGTGGGTAGATATAAATGTATCCAATACATCTGGATCCCCTCCATTAAGGCCACAGTAATCACCCCCATAAAAACGTAATGCAACATGTCATTAGGTGGATAGTGCGAGATACCGGAGACCTAAATAAGAAACTCTCAGATTTTTAATTCCCAGTAGGTCAATAGTACAAGATGCAAGATACCTCAATAGGAAACTCTCAGACGTTTAGTTCCTGGTGTGAAATATGCTCAATCTTTAGTATATACAATCAACAAAATTTATTATTTTACAAATTGGCGTTTGATCGTCTTTATTCATATGCTGAAACTTGTAATTGCTGTATTTTTTTGTAAGTTTGCCATTTCTGTTCTCGTAACTCATTCATGTGTCACTAAATATTCAATAGACATTCGAAATATGTTTGTTTAATGAAATCAAGTTCAAAAACCAGCAAAGAAAATGACATCATATGGGGACCATTTTCAAGAGGGGTGTAAACAATATTTCTGTCGAAGAAGAGGTGGTATATTGTTTTGCACATGTCGGTCGGTTCGTCGGTCTGTCAACCGAATGGTTTCCGGATGATAACTCAAGATCGCTTACGCCTAGTTCATAAATGTGTTCTAGTATGGTAGTTGTGTACAATCCAGAAAGGTAATAGATCGTTTCCATGACAACACCTTCAGATGTATTGTTAGGCTGAGTCTGTCCTTACTTATATTCACCTTACCATTACTTATATTCACCTTACTATTACTTATATTCACCTTATCGTCTGTTGAGAATCAGATTAAACCCTTTACCACTTTGATACATATGTTGACCCATTTGTAGTCCCTTAGAGAGTTAAATGTAATTAAAGACATTTTTTACTAGATTCAAGTTTTAAAGGCTTCATTTCAAACCCTTAGATACTGATGAGCAGCAAACAGCATAAAACCTGAACATACTGCGAGTTACTTGAAGGCTGTTCTAATTTTATGCTGTTTGCACATAGCAATTTTCACTTTTCTTCTGAGTGAAAAAGGGTTAACTCTTTCAGTGCTGGAACCGAATTTGTAAGCCCTTTGCAAACAGTTTTGATCCAGATGAGACACCACAGAACGTGGCGTCTCATCAGGATCCAAACTATTTGCTATTCTGATAGTATTCTTTGAAAAAAAATCGAAGAAAATGCTAACTTTAGACATTCAGCAGACGACATTTTAGCAGACGACACATTTCCCAGCATGCAAAGGGTTAAGACTAACAAACAGGCAATAATTTAAAACAAACTTTTCTTGGACTGTTTCAATTGTATATGTTTGTCACATAGGGTTGGTGTTTCTGGTGGATAATGACAACAAGCCTGTGAAATTTACTGAACATGAGTTTGCTGAAGAACTAGGATTAAAACGGTACGTGGTTGGTAAGTTATGTTTGTTGACTGTTCACTGATTTCATATGTGACTTTATACCTGCAATTGTATGAAATAAGCAGTTAGTAATTTGAAAGGGGGTATATTGGAGTAACTCTGCCGCTTTGTAAGATTTTAGATTTACATAAGGCGTTTGATACAGTCGACCACTCAATTCTTCTCATGAAGCTTCGTTCATCCGGTCTTAGTGATAGCGTTTTAAACTGGTTCAAATCATACTTGTCGGATAGAAACCAGCTTGTTGATGTCTCCGGTACCTTTTCTTCTAAGGCCAGTATAACCTGTGGTGTACCCCAAGGCTCAATCCTTGGACCCCTTCTTTTTCTAATTTACGTGAATGATATGTCAGCTGTGGTTAAAAATAAATTGTTATTATATGCTGATGATTCTGGAATCCTTGTTTCTGGTAAAAGTGTACTAGATGTTGAAAAGGCACTAACAGATGATATGAACTTGGTTAGCCAATGGTTGATCGACAATAAGTTGTCATTGCACTTAGGTAAAACTGAGTCAATTGTGTTTGGGTCCAAGCAAATACTTAGGTCACAATCTAGCATTGATATATCTTGTAATGGTACACCCATTGCTTCTACATCATCCGTTAAGTATCTTGGAATTACCCTTGACCAAAACCTTTCTTTCTGCTCAATGGCTGAGTCTCTTTTAAAAAAGGCCAATTCTAGGTTAAAATTCCTTTATCGTAAGAAAGATTTCCTTACTTTGCATACGAAGAAACTTCTTGTAATGTCACTGATTCAGTGTCATTATGATTATGCTTGTTCTGTTTGGTATAATAGTATAACTCAGTCTTTAAGAAATAAGTTACAAACCTGTCAAAATAAGTTAATTAGGTTTGTTCTTGACCTTGATTCTAGAGTTCATATTGACCAATCTCACTTTAAGTCCCTCAACTGGTTACCAGTTAACATGAGAGTAAATCAAATAATGTTATGTCATGTCTTCAAAATAAGAAATGGCCTTTTTCCAGATTACTTGAGTGAACACTTTGTTTCCCAAGATTCTATGCATAATTACAGCACTAGGCTTAGTAAAAAGGGTGGGTATTGTTTACCCAAGGTCAAATGTCATGGTTCCAAATCCTTTTCTTTTAACAGCATTAAACTCTGGAACTCTTTACCTGAGTCACTCACAGAGGTCAACAGGTTAGAAGGCTTTAAGGTTGCCATTAAAAGTCATTTAATGAATAATATTTAATTTTTTATATATGTGTATCTTTTCACTTTTAATGAGCAGATATTAACTTCGTCTTAGGTTTTTATTTTTAATAATTATTAGTTCATACTTCATAACATACATTTTAGCAATATATTTAATTTAGATAATTCATGATACCTCATATCATCAAATAATAAATGTCAAAATATCTATGTGTTGCAATAATTGATAACATTATCAATTGATCTTAGTTTCCAGCTCCTGTCATATTTTCTGAGCACTACTGTGATAATTAGTTTGATCTCTTTTGAACGGTGATATATATTTTTTATTTCATTAAATAATTATTTTACTATGAACATAGTTATGTTTAAGGTCAACATAGTTATGTTTAAGGTCTGCCTCTTTTTGTCATGCCACCAATAATAAGGACCACAATGGAAATAAGGGCTTGCTCTTCTTTGTGTTATCCTTGGTTTGGTGAGCATGTCATAGTTTATTGTACATGATATAGTTTTTAATAATTGCTTATTATATAATTCTATGTTATGTTGTGAACTGTGTATATGCTTCCTATGCCGAAATAAATCTATCTATCTTTCTATCTTTGTTAGTTGGTGAGTCAATCTTCATGAAAATGTATAAGTTTGTGTATTTAACTTCTTTCACATTTCTCGCATAATGAAATTCGAACTGCAAATTTGTCATCACCAGGAAGTGTAGATGTACAAAAAACTTGTAAATGTCCATGTGATCCACAAATTTCTGAAATATCTTCCCTTGCAGAGCTCACAAATAGGTGCTGGGATATTAGTCATGTTAAGGACAAAGCTCTATTTTTAGCTCGACTATTTTATATGAAATTTATATAGTGGAGCTATCCTTCTCACCCCGGCGTCGGCTTTAGCGTTCCCGTTAGCGTGCAAATGTTAAAGTTTGCGTACTACCCCAAATATTTCCTATGTCCTTTGACATATTGCTTTTATATTTTGCATACTTCTTTACCAACATGACCCCAATCTATAAACAAGAGCAGATAACTGTATCAAGCATTTTGTAGAATTATGGTCCCTTTTATACTTAGATAATTGAAAATTTTGCTTAAATTGCCATAATTTCTTTATTTATGATCACATTTGATTCATACTTTGACAAAACAACACTTACCTGACATACCACAATGCACTCCACCCAAACCATCCCCCATGCCCCACCCCAGAATTCCCCCCCTCCAAAAAAAAAAATAAAATGTTTTCCTTATTTTTGAAAAATCATCTATTAAATGACCACACACCGACATTATACCCCCCCCCCTCTCCATGATGGCTTACGTTATACTGTCAAGCACTCAAATAGTCGAGCGCGATGTCCTCTTACAGCTCTTGTTTTATGCCGATGTCTGTTTATGAAATGTATTTTAAGAACAGCATCGGCAGGTGGATGGATTGGCAAGCAGCTTTCTGCTCTCTAAATGCTACAGTTTTTATAAAATCTTTTTGTATAACTTCCCGGAAATGTTTGTCGACATAAAATTGAGGCAGGCAGAAGTGATCACCTGTTACCAGCAAATTCACACTAGGCACATCAGATTAACTGCCCTTTATTTATGAAAAAAAAGCAAAATTTGCCATTTACGCTCTATAAGTAATACACTTTTCTTTTCATCTTCACCAAATTTTCTGGAGGCCAGTTTTGATAATGCGCCAAGTGCTTAGAGATATTTTCCTATATATGCAAAAAAGAAAAAAACAAAGTGCTCCATAATTTTGTGTTGATATTAAATGGAGGCCATGTTTGATAATTAGCCAATTCGCTTCATTCTTTAGAGTTGTTGCAATTTCCACTCTCTAAGTCTTACAGTTTAAATAAATTATTAACCAAACTTTCTGCACATTAATTTTGACATAAAATGGAGGCCAAGTTCAATTAGCAGCCAAATTGTGCTGGACACTTATGACTTCTTGCCATTTGTTTATACAAAAATGTAAATATTGCCATTTGTTTTCTCATAACTCATTCATTTGTAACTGAATATTCCCTAAACATTTGGGATATGCTTGTTCCGATAAAATGGAAATCAAGTTTAGTAACCAGCCAGTAAACATGCCATCCAAAGGGTTCCATTTTTGAAGATAGGCGTATATTTCTGCCCATCGCCTTGTTCCTATTGTATCTGATGTTCACGTTTTTGTTCTAGTGTGACAGTTGTGTACAATGCAGAAAAGGGAATAGATCGTTTCCGTGACGACTCCTTCAGAGACCCAGTACCCATTTATGTGTATTTGGAGAAACTTGGATATACAGTGATGAAGGTGATTATGATCCGTGCTCTGAGAAAATGGGGGTTTAACCCTTAAAGCGCTGGAGCTGAATTTTAAAGGCTTTTGCAAACAGTTTGGATCCAGATGAGACGCCACAGAACGTGGCGTCTCATCTGGATCCAAACTGTTTGCTATTCTGATAGTATTCTTTGAAAAAAAAATCGAAGAAAATGCTAATTTTAGAAATTCAGCAGAAGACATTTTAGCAGACGACAAATTTCCCAGCATGCAAAGGGTTTAATGCATGTGTGTGAAGTATCATCCTAGATTAGCGTTTGAGTAAAGCGTTCTGTAAAGATTTCAATTTTGTTGAGGAAAAACTGATATTTTGGAAGTGAACTAATCAGGGTCTGAGTCTTGTTCTAGGAATCAAACATCATCGTTGATATAGCAAGAGAATAATTGAGTCGTGTTCTGAGAAAACTGGGCTTAATGTATGTGCGTTAAGTGTCATCCCAGTTAGCCTGTGCGAACTGCACAGGCTAATCTGGTATGACACTTTACGCACATTCATTATGCCCAGTTTTCTCAGAATGCGACTCAATTGGTGTCTTGATTGGCACGTGAGAACAATTTGTTTGTATGCAAATCTTTCTTTTAAACTTTAACCCCCTTAGTCTTTGGCCTTTGTCATACTTTGTTTTAATGTTAAGTGAACAGTATGTAATAGTGTCATGCTGTGTTATGTTATTTCAGATTTCAGCCAGACAATGGAACAAATTGTTAGTGGACACTAAGGAAGTGGTCTCAATTTAATGAGAGCAAAAAATAACATTTTTGATTGGAGAACGCGATTTACGTCAATGAAGAAAATCTTTGACGCAAGTTCTTATTTATTTTTACACCAAGTCGGCTTTTCCTTTACTCATTTAATCTTTGATCATTTTCGAGTCATTATATCAAGTGCGGGTCGGTGTTTTAATTGCCGACGCAATTTGCATCATAATTTTGACACAAATTAACTGTCTTTGTTCAATTGAAGTTTCCTAAAGGTAGGCAATCACCGGGTTTTATGACAGGTATACTGTCATCACCATAGCGACGCAATATCGCGCCTACCGGAATAAACACCATGACACAAGGAACAACTTTTTTAAACAATGTTTGAAGCAAATTTCACGAATACGAAGTCTTTGAAATTACTCGATTTTTTAATTTGTTATTTTCCGAATATTCGATTCGGAAAATAGTATTCGGATATTCGTTGCGGGACCGAATATTCGGATATTCGGATATTCGTTGACATCCCTAGTTTTGACAGATTTGTTGAACGAGTTTGCAAGCAGGAAAACTCTAGACACGTACATACCAGTAAACCAGTCTATGAAAAAAAAAGTTCTTAATCTAAACCAGTCTACACAGGGTTATGTGTTAAGTCTGAAATTGAATAAGTCTATGACCATTTTAATTTTGATTCTTAACCTGTCTACAAACTGTTAAATTAATATGAAACTGAACCAGTCTACGAACATATAAAATCTGAATTTGAACAAGACTGTGAAAAAGATTCTGGTCCCCAGTTTAAACAGTTTAACTGTATATATGAGTTTGAAATAGATGTTAATCCTAATAATTGTTGCATTGAAAACCAAAATGTTGTATCTGGCTTTCAATAATATATATTATTATTGTATATTTATAACAATTTGAAGTAAATAAGAGCAGAATTGTAGTAAATAAGAGCAGATTTAAACATTTTTATTACCAAAATGTTGAAATATAAATGTTGAAATGCTCTGTTGATACTAGGTACACAAATTAATAAAAAAAATGTCTATTTTGTTGTACAAGTCATTTAGTGATGAGTAAAATAACAAGTAATGTATCATAGGAACTAGGATTTAACATAAGAATTCATTCTCAGATATGGTGGTATAAATAGTAAAAAGGCATACTCTGTTAAGCTTCTGTGATGTTTTACACGCTTTATTGTGTACACCTTATTTGAATAGCTATTATATTCATAAATTGGATTCTTACACTTAATAATAGTATTTATTTTTGGTGAAACGTCAGATATCAAAAGGAATACTGAGTAAATTACAAGACTTTTTACATGAATTTGGGCTTTGAAATGCATGAAGCTCAAGCAATTAACTTTAAGATGTAGGGCTGTTGTCGTACATTTGGACACTTCAATTTTAAAGTATTTTTTTGCAGAACTATTTGTATTTTCCAACATCAGAATTTTTTATATATATATATTTTAAATAACATTTACCCAAAAAGCCATACTAGTGTTGTGATTTTTATGAACACATCACATTCAATTAAGTTGTTCCTGTGGTTAGCCAGTCCATCTGGGGCCCGTTATCTATGCTAACAAATGGTTCATAAGATGTGCCCCAGGCTGCCAGCTACATCATTCAACTTCTGACGTATGATACTTATGACATGACGCTGTGCATTTGTGTTATATTTCGTGTATAGCATTTCATAATCGAATGTATTTAGTTTCATGGAGGTTTATTTTGTTTAACTAGAAAAATTAATCGTAACTTAAACTTGTCTTTGATACAACTGGACCCAGAGTACAATGTGCACTTTTCTTAAATACGTTGTGTTAGGGCTTGGACCCAGATACTTTTATTGCTGCAAGTTTTACATTTCTGTGTGTGTATTTCTAAGTTTATGAGGTCCTTTCCGAGCCAGATGATGCATTATGTGGTGACCTGAAGAATGCCCCATCACTCCTACCTAATTAACTTAGTAGAGCTCGATTGGTCATTGTCGGGTACTACTTAAATGTACCCCGGGTACTCTTAAGAATACTTAAATGTACCCCGGTATTGGAAAATATACTGACATGTACTGGGCCAATTTAGACTGTACATGAGTTTTATTCCCGCGCAAAACCCGATGTCGTAAAACGCGCCACAGCCTGCTAAACAAAGTTCAGTCTCTTCAACAAAACCTGCCTCAACATGCTTTTTGATAACATTACATATTTGATATTTATGTATTTGAAAAAAATAGCCGACAACGAGAAATTTTGCGTAAGAATTACCAGGAACATTTCAGTATAATTTCCGTACCAGGGGTACATTTAAGTATACTTAAGAGTACCTAGAAAATATTTAAGTAGTACCCGAGCCGACAATGACCACTCGAGCATTACTAGACTCCCAAAAGTAGGGATGAATGGTAAATTATTTTAGATATTTATTTTATCTCGATTTCATAGAAAGTCTAAGGCTTTTTGAAACACTTTCGAGTCTATTGTCGGGGACTAGAGCCATAATTGGTGTATGGTGGGATCTAAAAAACGCTCCCGAAATTTGGATCGAACTCGTGACATCCCAATCGCAAGGGTCTCTGAATTTTTAATTACAGCTGCAATTTCGAGCTATATCGTTGTTACTGAAAGTTTGTTCAATTAATGTGTGGACTTGTGTTGTGGATAGAAGCTGGCGTACCTGGAGAAAACCTGCCCGGTATGGTGACCACCAATAAAACTCACAGGTTTTACATTTCTATCAAGCACACGTGAGTATATACTGATAACGGGATTGAAGCTTCAGTCTACAAACACGTGGGAAACAAACTTTGAGGAAACAGATTCTGTTGAGCATATTACCAACCAAAGATCTATTAATGTTCGTCGTTACGACCAAACTAAAATAAACGCCAACATAGAATCGGTCGAATAATGAAAATTTGGTGTGAATTAAATGCTCAATTTCGTAACACGCGATTTCATGTCATGCCTCTCAAAAAACGATAAAGTTCACAAGCTTACATAAAATATACGTTACCTCTAAAAAAGCGCTTAGGATAATGAATATACTGACGTACATTAATTACAAAGTTATTTGCACTGAAATAAAAATTGTTTTCTTTCTCAGAAACTTGAGAACCTTTGTTGTTTTTTTGCATTTCTTTGTGTTCGGTAGTTATGGACTTTAAATTAAGCGTTACATTATAAAATTGTGTTTACTTACCTGAAACATAATTAAAAACGCAAGAATAAGTGGTGTACTTTCACTCTTTACTTATTTGCAAGCTAATATATATTGTTGATTGACATCACAAGCCGTGATAGGGCCAATGTTTTCAAGGCGTTCTTTCACTTTCTGTTGAAATATTGTGCAAGCGTCAAATTCGCTGGAGCGAAATATGCCAATATCAAAAGTAATTTTGTATTCAACAAAGGTCCTTAATTGCTTTGTAAGCCTGAAGCAATTGGCTGACTTAACACATTTGGTTGAGTTCTTCTAAAATTCAGTGCTAAATACCGGAATGTTGCACAGAACTATAATACATACGGAATGTTACGCTAGTCAATTGTTCCATGTGTTTGTATCAGTCGTGTGATAACGTATTTCACGAGAGGCGGAGCCTCGAGTGTGATACGAAATAGCGCAAGCCACGAGACTGATACAAACACTTTTAACAATTGACTTTTTTTCCTATAAAACTTTGAATCATTTACTATAAAAAATGAGTTTAAGCGTTCATAATTATCCACGAATGCTCGTATAATTTTCTGCATTCAAAGTTACATCATTAAAAGTAGTCTGGCTAGTATGGTAATACGGATTTGGAAAACTAGCGAGTACTACGGGGCACCACAAAGTCGGAGATGGGAGACCGAACACCGTAAGAACAGGTAGGCGTTTTGAATTAGACAAATCAAACAAATGATCGAGTAAAGGAGCTTTTGGAAAAGACAGGTGACATTGTCATGATGGGAAGTGGCTTTTGTTGTAGTCCGATCACACGAGAATAACAGTTAGTTGCTTTTAGAGTACACTGATCGCACAGGTAGACGGGGTAAGTGCTTTTGAAGTTGACCGATGACACGTGCATAACGGGATTGTGCTTTTGGAGTAGACCCATCGAACGGGAATAATGGGTCGGTGCTTTTTGAATAGACCGAGCACGCGGGTAAAACTTATTTGGACTTTGGAAAGGACCGACCACACGGAAATTACAGGAAAATGCTTTTGTAAGACCGGGCTTGTCCAAATAAAAAACAAGGCATGTTCAAATAAATACGGTAAGACCGGGTTGGGGATTTTTGAGAAGACAAATAAAAAGGGCTGGAATAAACGGGCTTTTGGTGAAAACCAATTAAACAGGCAGAACGGAAACGGGCTTTTGGAGAAGATCGATCGCACGGGCAGAACGAATTGCTTGAAATCGCTTGCCATATCGTATTAAAGTACTTTAAGTTTAGACATTAAACACTTAAATATCAACCCTTTGCATGCTGGGAAATTTGTTATCTGCTAAAATGTCGTCTACTGAACTTCTAAAATTAGCATTTTCTTCGTTTTTTTCCCATGGAATACTAGTAGAATAGCAAACAGTTTGGATCCTGATGAGACGCCCCGTTCCGTGGCGTCTCATCTGGATCCAAACTGTTTGCAAAGGCCTTCAAAACTCGGTTCCAGCACTGAAAGAGTTAATAAAACTACTTATATTTATGATGAATCCTTCTGTGAGTAGAAAACATTTTACATATAATCATAAATTTATCCGATTTTACTGAAGTACAATTTAAGCTAAACAAATTAAAATGTCCCTCCGCAGCTTTGTGAATACAGGTCCATCGGCATACCCGTTCTCTAGTTTCCAGTCACTTTTTACCGAAGCTAACTAAACATAAGTCAAAGTATTGAAGTTAAGTATTGACCGGTAAGTTTTTGAATAATTATTACTGTAATATCGAACTTCTTTTCAGGCGGAGTTTACACCAACATTTTTCGAGCATATCCGAAGACTCCACAGAAACTTCCGGTCAGCAGAATACCGGACATTGTTGAGCGGATGCAGAGAGACACTCGGGCTAGCAAAGCGAAGCCCAATGGCGCTCAATGGTACAAAGGCGACGACTTCTAGTATGTGGACCCGAGGTCATACTCCTGGAAAAATCTCGCCTTGTTCTTGGACTACCAGGCTCACATGCGGACGCAAGGCGCAGATATTAAAAACGGCGGAGATATTAAAAACAAGTACTAGAAATTAAAGAAGGAAATAGCACGTTTGTGTTTTTTACATAATTTAATTCAGTTTTTGGTTGTTTGGTGTTCTTTGCGATGCTTTTACTATTTAGCAGGGCTGTTTGTTTTTCTTTTCCATTATATTGGTCTAAATCTGTGAAGGGTATCAAAGATTGCAACATTTTGTGTAGTTTCTGGCAACCATGAACGATTTGCAATGTTACGAACAACCCACACTGTCACAAGAAATATATGAGTATGGTATTGTATATTTGATCCTAATCCGGATGCTGCGACCTCTGAATACTTGTACATGGGAAAACATTGCCCTGAACTTAAATTTAAAACAAAAGCAAACAAAATAATTAAATTTAGTCCACGTCAAACATATATAACATAGATTGTTTCTTTTTAAGGAACTTGATATTTTGTTTCAAATTTATTAAATACCCGTAATGCACACCATACATTTCTGTCATATTAAATACCCGTAATGCACACCATACATTTCTGTCATATTAAATACCCGTAATGCACACCATACATTTCTGTCATATTAAATACCCGTAATGCACACCATACATTTCTGTCATATTAAATACCCGTAATGCACACCATACATTTCTGTCATATTAAATACCCGTAATGCACACCACACATTTCTGTCATATTAAATACCCGTAATGCACACCATACATTTCTGTCATATTAAATACCCGTAATGCACACCATACATTTCTGTCATAACATTACCTAACATTATACTATTTAAGTGTGTGTAATTTTTCAGAAAGCTCTAAAGGCCATTTTTGTTATTAAATGAAAACAATATTTACCGTTTCAGTATTACATATACAAAGATAGGACCATGTTTTTAGATTGTGGTGATGACGTAAATATTGTTAATAAACATATATACATGTAGCCACGTATGAATTAATTATTTTTTAGTAATATATAATCCAATTAGCATAAAGCAAAATAACTGTAAGCTGAATAAGTTATGAGAAAAATCTAAGCTTTAGCAATGATTATGCTATGTTCAAGTATTTTCTTACGTTACTTCAATGTACCGCTATCAATTTAACATAATTGACATAATCTAGTGGCTTTATATTATTACAAGATTGCCATAGATCTAAATGCAATCGAAGTTTCATTAGGACAGCATTGTCTAAACGATCACAAAGCAATGCAACCAATATATGCGTGATAGAAAACAAATGCTCAAATATGTTAGATTTTATCAATATAATAATAGCCGAATACATGCACATACGTAGTATCTGCCAATAAAAAAAAAAAGCTTTCTGTCTTGACTTCATATCGAACATATAAACGGATTGAAATTTAGTTATTAAATGTAATCACGAGAGTGCATGAGAATTATAGGTAATTTGTAGAAAGCATTAAGGCTAAAACTTTATCACAGGCTTACTTTAAATTGCCATATTTTTTTTTGATTTTAGTCAAGTAATACCTCGCTATTTTCTCGGTTTTAACATTACAAACCTGAACTGATTTTCTGACGACTAGACACAATGCTTTTCGTTTTAAACCTGTGTATTATAGCTCGATTGCATAAAAAGCATCTGACTTATTTAAACAATATTGAGTCAGTTACCTGGAACATGAACTAGTACTTGGTGTCTACGGGAGGGGGGGGGGGTCTAAAAAAACGCTCCTACAATGGGGATCGAACGATCGCTAGGCGGAATATCCACTTCACCCCTGCGACCTCGTTTGACTAGTACAGATGCAACAGGAATGTAATGGTTGACCAAATTCTTATGTTAGTGAATGAAATGCATTGTGTGTTCAACTTTATTGAAACATGGCCGACACACAGTATACATAGATACACATAGATTGTTCACATGACGTATTTTAAACAATGTCATCATACAGTAATATTCAAGTTTCTCCGGGAAACATTCAGACATTGATTTTAACGTGAATCTTGCGATTCCTTGAGTGTGTAGAAAAACATATGCAGCGTCTAATTTGTCGAAATGTTAATAGTGATACGGTCGCCATGTTGCTCAATAGATGTCCATGGTATCCATTATCTTCTGTTAAAGAAAGAACAATTCAAAGTATTTCAAATTTTGATGGAGAGAGAATGTATCAGATTTCTTTACCAGCTGTCATCAGTCACGCCAAGAACTGCCATCATCCCAAATAATACTGTCGACCGAATTCACAAATGAAGACATTCACAGATAACGGTATCTTCCCCACATGGCATGCATACGTTAAAGATGAATCGATTATCAAATGAATAATTTTCGATATAATAACATACACGCACAAGTCATTAAAAGTTCCCTTTTATCTCGTTTACTAAATACAAATTTACAAGAATACGCGGCAAAAAAAAACGAACACACATGTTTTGACCAAGTCTCTTGAAGATTGGACAATACATGTGACTTTCATAGTGTAAACAAGTACATGTATGTACTATAGCAATATAAGGAAAAATGCGCCGTTTCCCTGGCGATCATGTTTTTCAACTAACAAACCCATTTTCGATCTCGTCCAAGATATCATTGGCACAAATCTACTCACCAAATTTAATGAAGATCTGAAAATAAATGTGGCCTCTAGAGTGTGATCAAGGTTTTACTATAGCCATATTAGGAAAAATTCCCCGCTCCCTGGCGGCCATGTTTTTCAACCGACAGGAACCATTTTCGAACTCGTTCAAGATATCATTTGCACTAATCTTCTGACCAAATTTAATGAAGATCGGACCATAAATTTGGCGTCTTTAGTGTTAATAAGGCAAATGTTGACGCCTCACAACGCACGACGGACAAAAGGCGATTACAAAAGCTTACCATCAGCAGATTGTGCTCAGTTGAGCTAAAAAGGGTAGTTCCGTCGGAAAACGGTAACGGACAGAAAGCTGTAAATGTCGTTCAAATGAATCAAATGAAACTTGGCATAGAAATTATTAGCGAAAGTTTGCCGGTAATAAAACAAGGCAAGTCGCACGAGGCTACTGATAATAAGTACAATTTCACTGAACTAAGTTGCGGAAATATGCTTCCTTTTTATAAGTCATTTACAAATTTAACAAAAATAATACAGGGTATCAAACGGCCAAAAATAACTGTCTCTGCATGGACGCCGCCATCTTGACAATAACGTGAGTACTTCCTTTGTCTATAAACCCCCGGAAAGTATAGAAATAGAGGATATGTGTTGGATTTGGTGGAACATCGAATTTAATTCACAAGTGATAAAAATATTTTTTACGAGTAGCGAAACCACGAGTGATTTTTTTTCTATGGTCACGATTATTTTATTATGCATAAAATAAAATTGCACAATCCCATGAATAATCGCAACCAAATGACGTCGATATAGAACGATCCATAGCGTGTCAATGAACATCGTAACAAAGAGCATTCTCGAACCAAAATGGACTTGAGAATAAAAAAAAAATTCTGGAGAAATGTTAAATCAGGCCGCCAAGGCGACACAGGCATGGTGCCTATTAAAAATTGTCTCAAATTATAACACTTAACTCAATTACGGATTCAGATCTGGCAATTCCTGCGAAACACAACTAATAAAAACCATTCATGATCTGCTAACTGACAACGACAAACAAGGGTAACCAAATAGACAACATCATTCTCGAATGTTCGAATGCATTCGACATTATACCACAAAACTGTAATGAACTGGAATAAACTTTGTGACAGTGTTGTTGTATGCGCGGCCAACGTCAACGGATTCAGGGCTGCGCTTAATAATTCCCCATTGGATTACGGTAACTCTCTCTTCCGTCGGGGTGGCAGACGTTTCTCCCCCAAGACGTTTCCTCCCCAGACGTTTCCTCCCCAGACATTTCACCCCCAAAATGGGGGTGAAACGTCTGCATAATATGTAAATGTATATTAGCAGTAGTTATTTGTAATAAATTGAAAATAAAGTATTAGTATATTAATTGAGTGCATTTTATGTGTAAAAAAACGATGTTAGTTGAGTCCTGACTAATTAAAATATATTCCCAATTCACATAATGCAGTGTTATAATGAAGATAAGCCATAAGTTATGATTTTTAAGAATGAATAATAACTATAACATATTTTGATTTTTATTTTAAGTAAATAAAGTTGTTATATGACATTAAAATTATAATTTATTACAGCAAGTATTGAATTGTAGTTCTCAAAAATAATTTTGATAAATAACTATCAGTGTGTCATAGATCTTTATTAATACCATTTACCTTCCAATTTAAAAATTAATTTAATTTGTAGCCAAAAAAATGTGACAGCATTTTCATCATTTGGCTAATATTAAATAACAACCACACCTACCATTATACAAGATATTAGGCACTTAGGGTGCAATAAACAAGCATTGATTAGATTAGCAAGTGTAGTACACAAGATAACAGCTAGATTATGGGTGCAATATACAGGCCCTTTAATCAGCATTGATGAGATTATGTGACAGGGGGATAAGATGAGATTAGCACATTATTATGCAAAAAACGTTTTTAAATAGTTTATCACTGTATTAAATATTATTAATGAATAGATTTGATTTGACTTAATTGATAGTTTTATATATAGAACAGAACAGAACAGAAAGTTTATTCATATAACATTTACAGTTCATCGTTACATATACACAACTGACAATATATAAGCAATAAGCACATGCATAGTAATGCGAAAGTGACCAAACTAGTACATAAAAAGGTGTTAAAATGCACTCAGGCCATCGAATTACTCAACGTTTGCATTCAATATATCAGTTCTCATTTTAAAAGCATTTTTACAATATATCGCGAGTTTATTTAGGACTTAGGTTTTTAATATTTGTTAACAAAAGAATAAATTTATGCATACTAGGTCGGTTATAATAGAATTTGTCAATATACATTTTCCTTATATCTGTATAAAGAGGACATACAATTACAAAATAGTATTCGTCTTTAATATCATTTGAGTTACATATATTACATTTGCATTCGTTTTTAGAAATATTTGTATGTCTCTCAGATTCAATTTTTAACATGTGGGACGAAAGTCTTAATTTTAATATGTATTTTCTTAAATTAAAGTTTTGGATTATGTTAAGGTAATCAGATAGTTCAATTCGATGTTTCAATTCTTTGTATAAGGTAAATGAACTTTTACTGTTTAAATCATTTAGCCACAAACCTATGTACATATCAATTAGTCTATTTTTAAATATAGGAATAAATACATTTGCATTTACTGATTCTGAGTACATCCAAACATCTTTAAACCAGTGTTTTGAAGTAAGTCTCGTACTTTGATAATCCAATTATTACATCGTATTATATTTTCAGCACCATTTCTCATATAACATAGTGTACTATATAATATACAATTAGTTTGTTTAACAGTATACAATTTTATGAAAAAGTCTGAACTAGTTATTAGTAAAAATTAAAATATCAGTGACATCCAATCATTTTATTATATACATACATATAAATGCATGAAAAAAATTAAAATTGTTGACAATTATAGTTTATTTATTTATCATATTTAACTGTTACAAGGAAAACAGTTTTGAAATTAATATAAATGCGATTTAACCATTTAATCAATTCACCAATTGACCCTATTTAATTGGATTAATTGGATTAAAAACAACAAACAACTACAGTTCCTCAACACTAATGACTTACATGCATTACATTCACAGTTAAACCAAAAAAATAATCAAACAAGCTGCTTCATAAATAAAGTTAATTGAAAACTTCATAAACAAAATAATTATTTTGATAATAAATCAAGAATAAACTTCAACCAAACAATCATACATTTATTGGGGGGGGGGGGTGGGGGGTGGGGGGGAAACGTCTGCACTTAAACCAAAGTGGGGGGGAAACGTCTGGGGAGGAAACGTCTTGGGGGAGAAACGTCTTGGGAGTGAAACGTCTTGGGGGTGAAACGTCCGTCGCGACGTATGCAATACAAGGCCATTCAAACTTACCATTTATGATTCTGATTAGAAAGCAGTCAAACCAAAGACGAGAAAGACGTGCAAAAATTGCGGAAAAAAACATGACAATAACAATACAAGTCCTGCGACAGGAAAAGTGTCCCTTTTGTAGAAAAAAACAACCACTTTGTTAAAAAGTGAAGGTCAAAAACCGTTAACGCTGTTGATGATTCTGAATCTTGTGCATCTGGCAATTTTATGCGCATGGATTTAAAAGGAGATTAATATATAGATACGTAAAAGAATTTACTTCTCTACTTGATCATTTATTTGTCGACCTTGATTGACGAGACCAGTTGTATGTATAGTCATAACAACAGCTAAGAAATATAACAAACACTTTACACACAAATGCTTACTAAATGCATTGCTCAGGTAAGCTTAAAATACATATTCAACATGGAAGCAAACCAAAAAGCTACTATAGGTTGATTATCACAGTTTCAATAAGAATACATATGTTTTTCATTGCAAAAGTTCAATAATAGGTAACTACACCAACAGCCAGCATAGTGGCATGATACTGAAGTCAGATGGCATTACAGGCCTGTCTCAACTGTTCCAAGATCTTAAGATCTGTTGTTACAACGCTACTGTCTGGCGCTGTTCCATTTTCATACACAAAGAAAAACCTTGTGCAGACATAGTCAGGATTTGGCATCACCCAGATGCTTTGATTCTTTTTAAGGTTTTTTCCAAGGACCACTTCACAAATAGCAATACACCTTATGTTATCACCCGATAAAAATCTGCTGCCATCAGTTTTCGACTTCTTGTCCTTTGGATTGCTATATCCCACCATTTGCGAGTAACCCATCGACGTGGAGGCATTTGGACTCAGATATATTCCTTGACCGTAAGCTGCTCCATTCACTTGAAATTTTGTCCCCGAAGCGTTTATAAGCCCTTGTCTGAAGACAAAGATGAAAATTGAAACAATACACATAAATTTGGTATTTATTGCTTTAAAAACTGCTTTTGTTTAAAGAAATAAGTTTTATTTAAGTCAATAAAACCTGTATTAGTGCTTGTACAAATAAGTGTTGATCATTCAATGTCTTTCAAACCCCCCCCCCCCCCAAAAAAAAAAAACAAACAACAACAACATGGCTTTGAACTAGTGACCCCAATTTCAATAGGGGTCATCTACTGTCCAAGGCTAATGCGCATAAGAAATATCAAGCCAATTGGTCAATTCGTTGACAAGTCATTGATCAGAAACAATTTTCACACTTATTACGACAATGACCTTGTTTTTGAGCTTGTTACCCCAATTTCGATAGGGGTCATCTACTGTCCAAGGCCAATGCGCATGGGAAGTATCAATCCAATCGGTCGATTCGTTGACGAGTTATTGATCAGAAACACTTTCCCACTTATTGTTCCAGTGACCATGAACTTTGAACTAGTGACCCCAATTTCAATTAGGGTCATATTCTGTCCAAGCCAATGCACATTTGAAGTATCAAGCCAATCGGTGCATCAGTTGACGAGTTATTGATGGGAAACGATTTCACAATTAGTGTGTTACAGTGACCTTGACCTTTGACCTTATGACCTCAATTTCAATAGGGGTCATCTACTATCCAAGGCTAATGCACATGGGAAGTATCAAGCCAACCGGATCAGTTGACGAGTTCTTGATCAGAAACGATTGTACTCTTAATGTGTAACAGTGACATTGGCCTTTGACCTAGTGACCCCAATTTCAAAATGGGTCATCTACTGTCTAACGCCAATGCACATGTGAAGTATGAAGCCAATCGGTCAATTCGTTGACAAGTTATTGATCGGAAACTATTTTCACACTTAGTGTGATAGTGACCTTGAAATTTGACCTTGTGACCCAAATTTCAATAGGACTCATCTAATGTCCAAGGCTAATTCACATGTGAAGTATCAAGCCAATCGGTCAATTGGTTGACGAGTCATAAATCGGAAATGATTTTTACACTCAGTGTGATAGTCACCTAAACCTTTGAACTAGTGACCTATATTTCAATAGGGGTCATCTACTGACCAAGGTCAATGCACATGTAAAGTATCAAGCCAATCGGTCAATTCGTTGACGAGATATTGATCGGAGACCACTAAGTGTGATAGTGACCTTGACCTTAGACCTAGTGACCTCAATGTCAATAGAGGACATCTACTTACCAAGGCCAATGCACATGTGAAGTATGAAGCCAATCAATCAATTTGTTGACGAGTTATTGATCGGAAACGATTTTCACACTTAGTGTGATAGTGACCTTAACCTTTAACCTACTGACCCCAATTTCAATAGGGGTCATCTACTGTCCAAGGCCAATGCACATGTGAAGTATCAAGCCAATCGGTTAATTTGTTGACGAATTTAGGATCTGAAACGAACTAGTCTAGCGACATTCCGAGTGGTCTACAGACAGACAGACTGAGTGTTATAGTGACCTTAACTTTTGACCTAGTGACCCCAAATTCAATAGGGGTCATCTAGTTTCCAAGGCCAATTCACATGAAAAGTATCGGTCAATTCGTTGACAAGTTATGGATCGGAAACGAACTGGTCTACCGACATTCAGACTGGTATACCGACAGACAGACCAACCGACTTAGTGGGATAGTGACCTTAACTTTTGACCTAATGACCCCAATTTCAATAGGGGTCAACAAGTTTCCAAGGCCAATGCACATGTGAATCGGTCAATTCGTTGATGAGGTATTGATTAGAAACGAACATACCGACATTCAGACTGGTCTATCGACAGACAAGACCGACCGACATCCATCAATACAATATTCCCCTTCTTCTCAGAAGAGGGGCATACAAATAATGAACTTTTTCTTACGCTGCTTTGAATTAAGAATAAGACATTTATTTTTTCTGTCATATAAATATATTTAATTTTTCTGTCACTAACAGTATCTTTTTGAATACAGACTGAATGTTTATTCCAGTTCTGTCAAACTCGGTGCAAAAATAAGTTAAGAGCCACATCTGTCATTGAAGTAACACATTAATTAAGAACTACAAACCTGATAATTGAATGCCAGTTCTCAATAGCTGAGCCGTGAAATGCAAATGTACTGTTATACTGCTTTTTGGCTTCATGAAAAACCATTTCCTTTGCAGGTGGGCTAGATATGAGAAGGAACTGGTGTTGCGTTTTCATGAACGGCAATTGCTTCTCTTGTGGTAGCTTGACAATGTGCGACCTGAAAGTGACAATGTCACACTAGAAATAAGCAGGGCTAGATGTGGCGTGTTCATGAACGGCAACTGCTTCTCCTGTGAGAGCTTAACAATGTGCGACCTGAAAGTGACAATGTCACACTAGATATGAGAAGAAACTGGTGTAGAATGTTCGAAAACGGCAAATGCTTTTCCTGTGAGAACTTGACAATGTGCGACCTGAAAGTGATAATGTCACACTAGAAATGAGCAGGGCTAGTTGTGGCGTGTTCATGAACGGCAACCGCTTCTCCTGTGACAGCTTAACAATGTGCGTCTTGAAAGTGAGAATGTCACACTAGATATGAGAAGAAACTGGTGTGGAATGTTCATGAACGGCAACTGCTTCTCCTGTGCGAGCTTGACAATGAGCGACCTGAAAGTGACAATGTCACACTAGAAATGAGCAGGGCTTGTTGTGGCGTGTTGATGAACGGCAACTGCTTCTCCTGTGAGAGCTTGACAATGTGCGACCTGAAAGTGAGAATGTCACACTAGAAATGAGAAGAAACTGGTGTGGAATGTTCATGAACGGCAACTGCTTCTCCTGTGAGAGCTTGACAATGTGCGACCTGAAAGTGAGAATGTCACACTAGAAATGAGAAGAAACTGGTGTGGAATGTTCATGAACGGCAACTGCTTCTCCTGTGCGAGCTTGACAATGTGCGACCTGCAAGTGATAATGTCACACTAGAAATGAGCAGGGCTAGTTGTGGCGTGTTCATGAACGGCAACTGCTTCTCCTGTGAGAGCTTGACAATGTGCGACCTGCAAGTGACAATACACTAGATATGAGTAGAGTAGGAACTGCTGTGGCGTGTTCATGAACGGCAACTGTTTGTCCTGCGAGAGCTTGACAATGTGCGACCTGAAAGTGACAATGTCACACTAGAAATGAGTAGGAACTGGTGTGGCGTGTTCATGAACTGCAACTGCTTCTCCTGTGAGAGCTTGACAATGTGCGACCTTACAGTAACAATGTCACACTAGATATGTGTAGAGTAGGAACTGGTGTGGCGTGTTCATCTAAGGCAACTGTTTCTCCTGTGAGAGCTTGACAATGTGCAACCTGATTGTGACAATATCATACTAGAAATAAGCAGGAACTGGTGAGGTGCATTCATGAACGGCAACTGCTTCTCCTGTGAGAGCTTGATAATGTGCGACCAGAAAGTGACAATGTCACACGAAAATAAGTATTCTGTTTAGGCTTTAGAATGCCAATATAGAACCTCAGAATGACTTGAGGATGTCACACACATAGTTCACACACTGCCTAGTTCGAATTAACATAAACATTAAAATTCAATACCTGAAGATAATGTCACACACTAACAAGTTAGGCTTAATAATGAGAATTTAAAACCTAAGATGACAATATCAGCACACTGCCTAGTTAGGCTTGAGAATGACAGACCTAAAAGTCCAAATGTCGCACATAGATCAGAAAACTGCTTAATGAAGGTTTACATTCACAATGAAAGTCCTGAACGTGGAAATATCACACATAGATCAGCACACTGCCTTGTTACGCTTAACAATCACAATTTAAGACCTGAAATTGAGAATATCGCACATAGATCAGCTCACTGCAAACTAAAGCTTTGTCACAGACGTGACGTATACCCCCACGTGCCGCATTGACACAGACTATTTTGCATGCTGTCTTCACAAAACAAGAGAATCAAATGTATGGCGATTTATAAGAATTATAATGCCATTATCATTTATGGCCATTTAGACCTTTGAACTTTTGAATTCTTTCGAATGACATGCCGTCCAATGACTGTGAACAAGATTAATGTACAGAGTCATTTTAAAATCTCACAATGATTGACATAGTTATGGCCCGGACAAGCTCATGTATGGCCATTTTTTACTTTTGAACTCCAAGTGTTACCTTAACCTTGGAGATATCGACGTAATTCTTTCGCACGCATGACACATCGTCCAATGATTGTGAACAAATGTACCAGGTATTTTTAAAATCTCACAACGAATGACATAGTTATGGCCCGGACAAGCTCATTTATGGCCATTTTTGACCTTTGAACTTTAAGTGTGACCTTGACGTTGCAGATATCGACGTGATTCTTTCGCGTGACACACCGTCCAATAATGGTGAACAAATGTGCCACATGATTTTAAAATCTCACAATGAACAATATAGTAATGGCCCGGACAAGCTCATTTATGGCCATTTTTGACCTTTGAACTCAAAGTGTGACCTTGACCTTGGCAATATCGACGTAATTCTTTCGCGCGACACACCGTACAATGATGGTGAACAAATTTGCCAAATGATTTTGAAATTTCACAATAAATGATAAAGTCTTGACCTTGGAGATATCGACATCCTTTTTTCACAAGACACACTGTCCAATGATGGTGAACAAATGTACCAAGTAATTTTAAAATCTAACGATAAATGACAAAGTTTTGGTCCGGACAAACTTTCGGTTTAAACCACACTTAGTAAACCCGTGACCTAGTTATTTACCCGGCATGACCCATATTCAAACTTGACCTAGACATCATCTAGAAACAACTTGTGACCAAGTTTGGTGAAGATCGGATGAAGTTTCGGGACAGACCGACCTACCGACAGACAGACCGACAAATTGACTCCTATATAGCCCCATTGCCAATGGTAATGGGGGTATAATTAAGGTTTTACAATGACAATACAAGAGCTCAAAGTGATAACAACAAAAAACGCTCCTTTGTAAGGCATGTAACCAGAAACAAAAAATATGGTAAAGGCTTATGTACATTTTGATCTATAACAATACTAATCTTTAGTAACAGTGACCTGATCTTTGACCTCGGGTGAAAAAAGGTTCATACATAATTCTATCCCATTGTCCTTTAAAAGTATTTATGTGAAAATGCGTTTTTCGTAGTTTTTGTTATATTATATTTACCAGAGTATTAAAACAACTTCTGATGTGTATGTCCATTTTGTAGCATTATTCTGAAATGTACTACCCTGCATAATTTGAAGACATCCAGGCAATAATTTGGAGTAGACTTAGTACATGTACCTGATATTTATTTGGTAAATACATAACAAACAAAGGGTAACCCTTTAATGGTATTCCAAATTGGTAAAAACATGTCTCCTTATTCAGCCATTTTTTCCCTTCTTTATAAAGAACCCGAAAAAGGTACTTTCCCAATAGAAGAAAAACTACAAAATTCCCAATTGCTGCTGAAAAATTGCCAAAGAGAAGAAAAATTTCTTCCATTTTCTTCCAAAAGTGCATTATCTGCAAGTTGAAAAATAACAAGATGCGTTTGTGAAACACAATGTCCCCCTATATGACGTTTGACTTTGAAGGATGACCTTGAACTTGTGAAGGATGACCTTGACCTTGACCTTTCACCACTCAAAATGTGCAGCTCCATGAGATACACATGCATGCCAAATATCAAGTTGCTATATTCAATATTGCAAAAGTATTCATAAAATAAGCGATTTGGGCCACATATATTTGACCTCTGACCTTGAAGGATGACCTTGACCTTGACATTTCACCACTCAAAATGTGCAGCTCCATGAGATGCATGTGCATGCCAAATATCAAGTTGCTATCTTCAATATTGCAAAAGTATTCATAAAATAAGCGATTTGGGCCACATATATTTGACCTCTGACCTTGAAGGATGACCTTGACCTTCACCTTTCACCACTCAAAATGTGCAGCTCCATGAGATACACATGCATGCCAAATATCAAGTTGCTATCTTCAATATTGCAAAAGTAATCATAAAATGAGCGATTTTGGCCATATATATTTGACCTCTGACCTTGAAGGATGACCTTGACCTTGACCTTTCACCACTCAAAATGTGCAGCTCCAAAAGATACACATGCATGCCAAATATGAAGTTGCTATCTTCAATATAGCAAAAGTTATTGCAAAATGTTAAAGTTGGCGCAAACAGACAGACCAACACACAGACCAACAGACAGACCAACAGACAGACCAACAGACCAACAGACAGGGCAAAAACAATATGTCCCCCACTACTATAGTGGGGGACATAAAAAGAGC
Source organism: Dreissena polymorpha (assembly GCF_020536995.1). Taxonomy (NCBI): domain Eukaryota; kingdom Metazoa; phylum Mollusca; class Bivalvia; order Myida; family Dreissenidae; genus Dreissena; species Dreissena polymorpha. The sequence continues at coordinate 9,446,184 of NC_068361.1, forward strand.
ACTGACACTGAACATTTCAAGCCAAAGTAAATGTAAATCAATATTTGAGTTGATTTGTGCTATTGACACCAAGCAATTAAAAAAACCCACATAATTCCCAATTGGAAGATTTCAGACGAGAATTTTCCCAATTTCAGGGTTTTCCTCACTAAGTGGCACAGGTACTTTTCCCAATTGGGGAAGAAATTTCGCTGTTATTAAAACTTGCAAATATTTAAAAAGTAGGAGTTAACAAAAATCAACCTATTGCTTGTTATTATCCACTGTACGAATGGATACATAAATGGATTGGTTGCATCCATATCTCTCTTCAGTGAAGCAGACTTGCCGATCATCTTGTCCATAGCAGGAATACTGTCAATCACCTGCATAAAATAAATTCACACATTCAAATTGAGTCAAAAGTTTTAAACAGCCAATATTTTTGTTGTTATTAGAGATACTGGACTAATATTATCATATGTTACTGCAGTAACAAGTAATGGTCGTGTTAAAGAGCAAGATTATGTTGCCTGTTTTACGACAAGGAAATTCAAATATGTTTCCATAGTTTAACAATGTATTTTAGTAAATATGAATGAAATTGTTTAACAGTATTTTCAATATAAGGTAAACGTCACATTAGATGATTTAGTGGGATTGATTGGTAAGATTGCAACACATGTGCTAGTACAAAAGTTGTGTATTGCTGCTAAACTCAATCCGGTCGTTATTTTAAAAATGGTCAGAACTACACTGTAACTCCAATATAGCGCGGTCAATGGGGTCCAAGCTGCGAAACAGCGTTATAACGGATCCGCGTTATAGGTTTTGAGCTCATTTACTGCAGGGCGCTATAAACAAAACAGGTATAGAATAACCAATAATATAGGTCATGTATATATATATTGCCATGCCGTGTTGACGCAAATACATGCATATAAACCGAATCGTATCGATAACAGTATACATACCGCTTTTCTTATGTGCACATTTATCCGATAATCCAATAAAATTGCAACATCACTTAAAAATAATAATCTTGAACATTAATGACGATATATGTTTAAGAAATTCGTAAACACAACCGTACGCATATATGCCATTTTCAGAAGTGTTAAGAGTACAGTGCATTATGGGGCAGAGATTTCATTGGACGAGCAACTTTAAATTTAGATTGAATGCAATACGACTCATGCTCAAAAAATTGTTATATTACGTCATACGCATGCAAAAAACGTGTTTTCCGGGGACTTTCTGATACCGCGCGAAAATGAAAGTGAAACTCTGTTAACAATTGCCGGTACACTGCGTTCGCATGTAAATAAATCGTCTGCATTATTTAATTTCTTATACACGAACTGAAAGAGATTAAATGACATAATACTAGAATGATAATAAAATGACAGAAAAAGTTGTTTTATACAGTAGGCAGTATATTTCACAGCCGCTCATTTAATATAGTCAAACTGCAACCATATAAAAGAAAGAATGTTTCAATCGTTTTGAATTACTTGAATTGTATAACTATCCCGCTTGCACTTAACTTATGGAAATTATCGCAATGAACCGCTCTGATGAGGAAAACATGTAATAAACACTGACACGCGAGTTTTTCACACCTTTATTGACATTACACAACAGATTAACACCAATTAGCTGTTGGTGTTGTTTAACCTCGAGGCGATTATAATCGGTTCAACGGACGGTTGAATAAAGCAATCAACATAACTGTGATTGCCGCCATCTTTGAATTGTCTGAAAATACATGAAGTTGCATTATACGGGTTTGAATCAGAAATAAAATGGAAGGTTGGAGAAAAAATGGGATCCAAGCACCCTCCGCGTTATATTGGATTCAGCGTTATAACGGAGCGCTTTATATTGGAGTTACAGTGTATCACCCTGCTGAGAGCATAAAAATAACAAGAGCACTACATAGCGGGTGCAGTTTTGAATAAATGAAAGCTTGTCAGAAGTTTTATAGTAGAGGTCACAGTGACCTTGACCTTTGACGTTGTGACCGAAAAATGAATGTGGCAAGTAGAACTCAGTAATGTGCATCTACATATGTAGTATCAAAGTTGTAGGTTGAAGCACTTTGATTCTAGAGCTTATAATAAGGTTTGATATGAGAGGTCACAGTGACCTTCACCTTTGACCTAGAGCTTATAATAAGGTTTGATATGAGAGGTCACAGTGACCTTCACCTTTGACCTATCAGGGTTTTTTCCCCTTTTTGGGAAGATAGCCCATGGCTTTGGAATTGGGAATTTTATCGGCATTTTCATGAAATTGGGAAAATAAATTCATTTTTAAGGTTTTAGCACGACGCGGTTGGCGGACTAGCTGGTTATGACAATACCTCGGGTTTTCTTCGAGCTTAAAATGACCTTCTTTGTGAAACATAATTATAGATTAAGTGCTTTCTAAATACCTTTTGCACTGCATTGAAGTTTTTCTCTTTTGGGTTAAACAAAAGCTCACTTGGATTACAAGGATCTACAACAGTAGGAAAGGGATCAAATATTAGCTCGCGTCTACTTGATTTGCAGGCAAGCCGTGTCATGTGGATAAGCAAGTCAATAACTTCAGCGTCTGTGGCAATGTCTTCAGCAGCATTGGCCATGACACCCAGTGTCTGGAATGCAAACACGCACAATTCCCTCTGGCAAACGGTTGGCTTTAACATCGCACTACTGTGAAATATGTGCCTTTCATCGCAAATCACACAGTATTCATTTACAGTTGGTATTCTTTGTCGAACATAACGGAAAAGTTGAACTAAAAATCCATCTGCAATACTTGGTGCAATTTGAACATCACATCCATCTTTAGTTTGTAAAGGCATCAAATTTAAATCCTCCATACTTTTGCTTGGACTTTTACTTCCTACGTGACTCATTGTTCGCTTGAAATAACTCCAAAACTTTTCCTTAGTGATTCCACCAGGATGTGATGACTGTCTCTTTACTAAACCGGACTTGTTCAGGTCTCTTGTAACATTGGAATGCTTGAGCTGTGTGTCTTCAGCGCCCATTGCTGACTTATCTAAATTGACATCAGGGCCACATTTATCAGGGTGCTCTAACAGTAAATTTGAGGCTTCAATAATGTGTCCACCAGCAATATTCAATGCATTTTCAGCTCTTGTTTTCTCAAACCCCATATCAATAAGCTTTGCAACAGATGTAGCACACTTAGAACTCATGTCTTCCACCTCCATTTGTGCAGACAATTTTTCACAATGGTTTTCATATTCATGGTATAATTGTGCCCAATGCTGAGTTAAATATTTTTCAATAATCTTTTGAATTTGACAGCCGAATCCAAAATTCTTTGTATTTAAAGGCTGAAATACTGCGATGGCTGGTATTCTTGATGACTCAATGTATGAACCTGAGGACAAATGAAGCCTCACAATTAATGGTTCACTTTTGTTCACTTTCCAAGCATCAGCAAAAATACTGTCAAGAAATCTTATTGGAATGTGTAAGTCCACATCAATCTCGTCTAAAGCAGCAAACCTTCTGTATTGTACAGAATTGTCACCATACAGAAACGTAAGTATATCTAAATCTCTATGCAAGAGATGATGCATTGTTTCCTCTTTGTGATCAGAGCTATCAGACTGATAATAGTCATCGTCTTCCTCCACACATTCATCACTCTCTATATCACTTGCAGCTCTTATATCTGGCATGGCATCTGCATAGACGGATACTTCAGAGTCACAGCTCACAGACCTATATATGTTAGACAAACCAATGATGTAATCAAGGAAAGCATACAAATCAATAATGTCACAGACCTACATATGTGTGACAAAACCAAGCATTGAAGGGGCCTTTTCACTGATTTTGGAATATTTTGAAGTTTGTCATTAAATGCTTTATATTGATGAATGTAAACATTGGATCTTAAAAGCTCTAGTAAAAAATCAAGAATAAAATTTTAAAAAGTAGCCGGTACCAGGGCTCGAACCAGTGACCCCCGGAGTCCTGGAGTTATTCTGAAGTAAAAATGCATTAGCCCTCTTGGCTATTCCGCCGGGTATACACAGTTTAAGTATTTTATACCTTATATAAGCAATCTTCGTTGTTTCGTAAATTTAAACGACAACAACAGAACTCTCCAAATTATTCAATTGTTTCGCGTTGCAACGCACGCTTTATAATTTTTAGGTTTTCAAATCGTCAAAAGATAAATATAATGGCTATATTGGACTATGGTAAACGTTCAGTAATACTGTTTCCTCACACATATCATAACTAAAACGAAAATTTGCGAATCTGAAACAACTTTTTTCAATTTTGTCAATTTACCAAACCGTGAAAAGATCCCTTTAAATCAAGGAAAGCTTACAAATCAATAAAAACACAGAATTATATATGCTTGACAAAACCAAGCATTTAATCACGGAAGCGTGCAAATCATATATAATCTAAGTGGCAGTGTTCTTCATTAAAAATTTGAGAAACCAATTGTAGTAAAAGTAAGGTCACTTCCAACAGCCTTGCTGTTGGGCTAGCTCTTTAGCGACGTGGTTAAAGTGTCTGACTACCACTCTGGAGGTCGTGGGTTCAATCCCGGCCTGAGCTCAGTATTTTCACAATAATGGCGACGAGGTAAAAAGGTACTGTGAATGCGGGAGTCGGTCTGAGCTGTTTAATGGTTACTGGAAGGGTCATGCGGTAGCAAGACATGCTGTAGCGGGCGTGTCTGGGCCTTGAAACATTAAAAGGGGGTGGAGAGTAGTAAAAGAAAGGTCACTTCCAACAGCCTTGCTGTTGGTCTAGCTCTTTAGCGACGTGGTTAAAGTGTCTGACTACCACTCTGGAGGTCGTGGGTTCAATCCCGGCCTGAGCTCAGTATTTTCACAATACAATTCTATTTTCAAAGTAGTCCGCGACTAAGATCTAAAACATGCATTTTTTTGGCTGTTTTAATTGATATTTTGTGGAAAAGTAACCGACGCCAAGGTTGTTAGTAACTGGTAAAATCACCGGCTGCCTGGGCTTCTGGATAACATTGAATAGATATCAACAACTTTAAAATACCCTTCAAAATTTAGGACCTGGGTTATGTAAGCTTTTGCCAGGGACAGACATTTTTATATTTGTAGTTTGCCAAGATCAATTTTGTTTAACAAGATTTAAGTCTATATGCTGACTTAAGACAAAACAAGGGCAATTTGTTTTGTGGATAATACTTAGTGAATTAACAGGGTTTTCCGCAGGCCATTTAACAGCCCTTCGCCGGGGCGCTTGAATTTCGAAATCAGAGTCCCCGGGGCGATTGAAATTTTCCGATCAGTGTATTTTTCAGTAAAAGAAAGTGGAGAATGTAAAAAAAATCAAGGTTTCTCTATCAGTGTATCAATATTCCCTGTTTTAAAAGAGCACTTGGCACCTACTTTCGCATGTAATCGCTATAAACACTACATGGGGTCATAGATAATCCACTGATAGGAGATAGCATCACGCGCGTATCGATTACCGTATTCTAGCCACATAACACAGTCATATATGCTGACAATGATGTATCACAGGAAACTCTCAGGTAACTTTCCAGTCGCCAAACTGTGATGTTCATCGTCCAATCGGTTACGCGAATGCTTATGAGGGCGGGGTTAACTATCGGCCAATATTTTATTGGGTGCTGGACGTTTCGTGCCACTACCAGTTCGTGCCACTGATATTTGTGTAGGAGGGCATTGGACGTTTCGTCCCACTGATAATATATAGGCGGGTAGGTGTGAATAATACCGTATAGGTGTGAAATCATAACAGAAAACTTTCGCACCTTTGATTGTAACATCTGTTCAATGGGAAAATAACATTTTTTACATTTTATTTCAAGATTGTTCAAGAGTCAATTTAAAAACAAAAGTGAATGCACACATACATTTTAACAATATCTAGATTTATTACATAAATATATTCAAACATTTGCAATAAATTGACATTAACAACATCAGAAGTGAATGGATACATACATTTTAAACAAAAAAATGCATCCTACCCAATCTGGTGGGATTATCTTGTGTTGGCAGAGATTACATAAATATATAGAAACATTTGCAATAAATTGACATTAACAATATCAGAAAATAAAGCATGCATACATTTTAATATCTAGATTGATTATTGGCCATTAAAGGCCCGTGTCGGTAAATTAAAGGCCGGAGTCGGTAATTAATTGTTTGCTAATTACGTAGACACATACGGCTAATTGAAAGTTTGTAAGTCGATGGTAAAGCATAAGCTAACTCTTTAAAGAAAAGGACCAACTTTATTTTAAATTGTATTATTGTTCATTCATGTTATATATTATTATTTATGTATATAATACATTCAATTCAAGCATAGAAAAAAACAGTATTTCAGGTTTTATATTTAGTAAACAATGAACTATGCACACATGTTTTTATACTAACAATAAATCATTTTATTTTATTATTACAAGCACATAAACATGATTCATAAAAAATAACAACACTTTATGCTTTATATTCATCGCATATAATACACTATTTACAAATATTAGTATACTAACGATAAATCATTTTATTTGTTTGTTATTAATAATTATAAATGTCAACATAGTTGTAATTTTCTACATGTATATACACCCCAATATCATTCACACCTATACGGCATTATTCACACCTATCCGCCTATATGTTATCAGTGAGACGAAACGTCTACCCCTTTTCAACACAAATATCAGTGGCACGAACTGGTAGTGGCACGAAACGTCCATAAACCATTTTATTGACGTCAGACACGAAGTAAGAGTTTATCGCAGCTTGATTATTAAGTTGTATCATTCACGTAATATTAAACCGGTAACTAGAACAGTACATTAAAGACGGTTTCGGGCATCATCATCACACCTTTTTACTGTAAACAAGTGTTACTTATGACACACACGGACTCTATATACGCTCCGTGTGACACATAATTAATACGAGAAATTAATTGCAAGTGGTAAGCAATTACTTACTTGTGGCGAGTAAGTTGTGCAAATAACTCCGGGTAACAATTTATGCGATAACAATTTAATTCCAGTACATGTATATTTCATCATGTCCATTTATTGAACTGATTCACCTCGTTTTTTCGACACTTAATGCGCTTTAACAAATAATCGTTGAATTTATTACGCACAATTGTAAATGTTTCGTTTGATTTTCAAATGAGCATCATCAATTTGTAATCCGAAACACGCTTCCGAATTTTAATGCTTACGCGACATTAACAAATTGTAGCGTCAAATAAACCGTGTATTATCCTTTGTATCAAGAAAAAGCGCGCGACAAATATGCAGACATGTAGAATATCGCATGGAAAGTGTGGATGTAATTTGTGTGGTATAAAAACATGAACATCATGTCAGGCGATTTACGCGTGTTCTTTGGAAAAGACGATACATGTAATTGCCACATAAATCTTAGCCAGTTACTTAGAAGACTGATGATGGCAACCGGACGTAATCCTCGTGGACAACGTGAATTTCATGCATAATTCCGTCAAAACATTTATTCGACTCGTAAAGTGTTTAAACATATTATCGTTGAATTCATAACGCAACTAATAATATTTGTTTACATCGCAAATGGGAATAATTAAATTTGTAATCCGAAACCCATTCCCGTATGTGGATGTTAACGCGTTTTAAATCCGAAACACACTTCCGAATGTAAATGGTACCGCAACGTTGAAATATTCTTGCTTCAAATAAGCGGTGCAAATTTATTTTGTGTCGAATCTTTTTCTCAATTAAAAAGAGCGCAAAAATTATGCTGCATGTACAACGTCGCGTCATTTGGGTGAGCATTGGTATATTGAGCGTTTTAACAAGCACACAACACGTCAGGGGATTGGCGCGTGTTCAGAGGAAATATTTCATCAAATCTATAGTCATTTAAAATTTATTTGATACTATAGAAACATGGCAAGGTTTGTGTAAAAGAAATAATTGAGAGCTTTTAACGTAAATATTTACCAGAAAGTGATTTATTAAAACGGAATAAACGGGATTATCGGGTAAAAAATAGAAAACTTGAAAAGTAGTAAGTAACTAAGTATACAGTTATAGTCGGCTTGAAACGGATGTATTGGGGAATCGTTCGAGTCGGGATTTTACAATCTATGCGGGAAAGTTTTAAAACAATTAAACAATATATATGTTTAAATGACTCTTTAAAAGAGTCATTGCGCACCAAATATGACGTCGTTTGACGCTGTTTTTCTTTGAGTTATAACGAACCATAGAACGTCAATTGACACGCTAATTAAAAAAATATCAACGTCGGGAGGGGTGTCACCCCCTATCAGCCCCGGGACGTCTGACAAAAATCCTGTGGAAAGCACTATGAATATCTTAAAAACTAAGGGAAAATATATATAATTAGGTGGAATATATTTAAACTAACTTAGGGGAAAATCTCCCTCAGGAACTTTGTGGATACGGGCGCATGGTTCGATCCACATGACGGGCATATTTTGTCTTACATTTTTGTCCTTGTTAATATTAAAATTTATAACTATTCAAAATACCACATATGTGAAGATAAATTCATTGACATTGATTTCATTTTTCAAAAGTAGGAACCTCTGTTATTAATAAGTCCATTTTAATTTCAAATAAAAAATATATTTCTAAGTATAAATAGAAGTCAAACCTTTCAACGTGTAAATTTTGCATTGATTCCATTTCCAAGACTTTGTGTTCAGTTGCAGTTCACAATAACAGCAGTTTAGTATTTGGCCCAGATCAGAAATTGCTTCCTGTTCGTTTTCATGTTGTTGTGCAAGTAACAGCTGGTTCCTCATTTTACTTCGATGTTATGCTAAAGAATCGTAATGAGCTGGAACCAGAAATATGGGTCAGAAATATGGGTCAGAACGGTCGTTGATAGCTCAGTGAGACAGAACAGAACAGATAGCTCAGTGAGACCTAATGTGGTACCCAACAAATCCTTCTTTAAGTTGACAATTCATTACATTAACAGTGTTCTTTACAGGGTTGCCATTTGTTCTTGACTCTCACATATAGTATACGAATCAGAGGTATATCAATAAATATTTACTTATAGATCTTTCTTAAAACAAACAAGAGAGAAGGAGAGAGAGAGAGAAATAAAACATAAAATAAACAATAAATATTGGTTTATATATCTCTACTGAATTGCGACAAGCAAACTTTCTCTTTTGTTGGTACAGAAAGCGTAGTTTTGCCACAAACAGTACGGTAGTTAAGTCTGTACGTGTCGTCTGAAAACTAAAGGATTGATTTGTGTTATGTTAGTGAAAAGTAACCGAAGTACTGTACGGAAGAGTTTCAATCCACGTGTGGAAGCACTCTGGATCAGCAGACGATTTATTTCATAAATCAATCTCTGGGTTAATGGTCGCCATCTTTCGAACTACTTTCAAAAGAACAACAACAACAATAACAGTAGAAGACAAGTTTAATTGCGAAAAGTTGAAAAATTTAGTACATGTGTCACGGTTGTTGAGTGAAATAGTGTTATTTTCAACTGTGTATGAAGCATGTGAACTGGTAGTGGAATAACCGAATTGTTGGTGGAAATGGAATTTAGAAATATATATCTAATAATTCATCATCGTGTAGAATTATCATCAGCATCATTTCTGTGGAACATTGCACTATTCAAAATACAAGTGTTTCATAGATATGGTGCTTTTGACATAGTTCACTAACCATCAAGACTGAAATGATTCATGCATACAGGTAAAGTACATAATTGAATTTGTGCAGAATGTTTATTTTTTACAAATTATTATTTAATTTGACCAATTTATTAAAGATTGATGGCACTGAAACTCAAAGTCTAAAGCTTAGTAAGACACTTAAGCCAGTTTTCTGAGAAGAAACAATACTTGTTCAGAGTATAGCAGGCTCATGCGGCCTCTGGTTTATTTATTTTGCCTCGGCCTTTAACCTGGGTCGCTTTGATTTCAGGTGTTTAGCCCCCATATCAACAAGGCTCTTGACCCTATATGTAGTTATTCATATTGTTTAAAGATTTTGAGAACCCTCACTCGGTGCCAGTGGGGATAAAACAGGGACCTTCTTATAGCTAGATGAATGCATCAAATATGCCAGCAACACTTTATAATCAATAACTTTATAATTGATGATTCTGCTCATTTAATTACATTACTAATTTACCAAAACAATGTGAAACACATGTTTATGCCCCCAAAGGAGGGCATATAGTGATCGCACTGTCCGTATGCATGTGTATATGGACAAGGCCTTCCCATACACACACAAATTTTGACCCCTTTGACCTTGAACTTAGGGTCGGCGTTTAGGTTTTAAAAAATGCTCATAACTTCTATTAAAGCGTTTATCGGGGGCGTATGTCATCCTACGGAGACAGCTCTTGTTTTTGCTAGTGTCCTCTGCACAAACCATGATATATCTGCATATATGCATCCAACCAAATCAGTAAAACTATTTGTCACTTAATTACAGTAAACTTATTGCATGTTAACTTTTCAACAATATATATATACATGTATATATTATTATATATAACAGATCTTGAAAAAAACACACATCAAACTTCAAATTGATTTAGTAAATTATAGGCTTTACTTGGTATTGTGACATTGACACCACTCATGCATGCGACTATACAATTATACAACTATGGAACACATTATTTATGAGAAATTCCAATACATCAACATATCGTCTCAGATTTAAGGCAGATAATCTAGTGCTTTTTTGCTGCCATTTTTACTATTACACATATTTTCATTTTATGTTATGATGCATTGATCTTGTTTCTAAATTGACCAAGCAATCATGTTAAACTTTTGAAGAAAGATGTTGTCTGATAAATATAGAAAATATAATCACTACAAAGTGAACAAAATTCAGTTGACTACTGTGACCAACAAAGATTTGCCAAAGAGCAATTCAGATCATGATTTAAATTAAATACAAGTAATATGAAAGTCTGCCTATTGGATCCCAGTTAAGACTTATTTGTCAAATCTGAACATTAATTTTCCCTTAGCCATGTAGAATTGGGGACTAAATACCATTAAGTCATGTAAAAAGGAGCAGGGTATAGCACGCTGCTATTAATCTCTTGAGCTTTCACATGAATTTTACGGGCAATTTTCATACAACAAATGATATTATATAGTGTAATGATAAAGCATTATGAGCACAAATTATATCTCTTACTAGTGGTGCAAAAATCTATTAAGTGTCATATTTCAAAAGAAAATTTATATAAAAAGGTATTATTAATTGTTAAAACGTTATAAAAGGTTATTTCAATTCACTAAAGCATTTAATTACAAGAACAAGTGCATTTTATGTCCATTACAATACATGTAACAGTATTGGCATTGTATTTATCTGCATTTGATGTATTTAATACACTTAAAAATGCAGACAAGACACACTTCTAACAGAAACAAATGTATTTTTTTCTGCATTTTTCCAGCATTAATACTCTTCAAGTGTATTTTTTATCATCCCAAATACACTTTACCAGGAAAAAGGTATGTTAAAATGCATTTTTAGTTTGTTTTAAGTATATTTTCAAATGCATTAAGACACTCTTTTCTTTTGCAAAAAATGTTGAACAAAAACTTGAAAATATTTAATATACTAAAGTGTTGTAATAATTAAAGTTTTGTATGAGCATCAAAAACAGTGTCAAATTCATACCAGTGCCTATTTAGTAGCAGTAGGCCTTATATGGTCTACTTGTGGTAGAAATAATGCATTTTGTATAATACAACATACATAAATTAAAAAATATAGCTGCCCATACAGTTCAATACAATGTTCAATTAACTACACTATGCAAAGTTGAAATATGACATCAAGCTTGGAATAATCTTTTCAATAATGAATAATATGCTGTTTTAATTTATAAGTGAAATAGACACTTGCATATAAAAACTGATTTTACATCAAAACTAAATGTTTAATTTGATTTTTAGCTCCACTGGCCAAAGGTCATGTGTCCATCGTGCATCCATGCATAAACTTTTCCTTTAAACATCTTCTCCTAAACTACTGGTCCAATTCTGATGAAATTTCTTAGGAATGTTCCTGGGGTGAACCTCTTTCAAATTTGTTCAAATTATGCCCCTGGGGTCAAATTTGACTCTGCCCTGGGGGTCACAAAATTGAAAATTTGCTTAAATAAGGCCTATTTTGTGAAAACTTTCAAAATCTCCCGTCCATAACCATTGGGCCTAGGGCTATCAAATTTGGTATGTAGAGACATCTAATAGTCCTCTACCAAATTTGTTCAAATTATACCTCTGGGGTCAAATTTGACCCTGCCCCGGGGGTCTCAAAATTGAACATATGCTTATATAGGGTATATTTTGTGAAAACTTTACAAATCTTCTCGTCCATAACCATTGGGCCTAGGGCTACCAAATTTGGTATGTAGTGGCATCTTATAATCCTCTACCAAGTTTGTTCAAATTATGCCCCTGGGGTCAAGTTTGACCCTGCCCCGAGGGTCACAAAATTGAACATATGCTTATATAAGGCCAATTTTGTGAAAACTTCAAAAAAATTCTTGTCCATAACAATCCGGCCTAGGGCTATCAAATTTGGTATATAGTGACATCTAATAGTCCTCTACCAAATTTGTTCAAAATTAATCCCTAGGGTCAAATTTTACCCTGCCCCGGGGGTCACAAAATTGAACATATGCTTATATAATACCTATTTTGTGATAACTTAAAAAAAATCTTGTCCATAACCATTAGGCCTAGGGCTACACAATTTGGTATGTAGAGACATTGTATAGTCCTCTACTTAGTTTGTTCAAATTATGCCCCAGGGGTCAAATTTGACCCTGCCCCGGGGGCCACAAAATCAATTATATGCTTATATAGTGCCTATTTTGTGAACATTTTAAAACTCTTCTTGTCCTTAACCATAAGGCATAGGGCTACCAAATTTGGTATGTAGTGACATGTTATAGTTCTCTACCAAGTTTGTTCAAATTATGCCCCTTGGGTCAAATTTGACCCTGCCCGGGGTCACAAAACTGAACATACACTTATATGGGGCCTATTTTGTGAAAACTTTTTAAATCTTGTTGTCCATAACCATTGGGCCTAGGGCTACCAAATTTTGTATGTAGTTACATCTAATAAACCTCTACCAAATTTGTTCAAATAATGCCTCTGGGGTCAACTTTGACCCTGCCCCGGGGGGGGGGTCACAAAATTGAATAAACGCTTTTAAAGTGCCTATTTTGTGAAATCTTTAAAATCTTCTTGTCGAAAACCATTTGGACTATGGCTACCAAATTTGGTATGCAGTAACATCTTATAGTCCTCTACCAAGTTTGTTCAAATTATGCCTTTTGGGTCAAATTTGATCCTGAACCGCATGTCACAAAATTGAACATTATATATACGCTTATATCTTGCTTATTTTGTGAAAACTTAAAAAATATTATTGTCCTTAACTCTAGGACCTAGGGCTACCACATTTTGTATGTAGTGAGATATAGTAGGCCTCTACAAAGTTTTCTCAAATTATGCCCCTGGGGTTAAATTTGACCCAGCCCAGAAGGTCACAAAAGTGTACATGTGCTTAAATAGGGCCTATATTTAAGTATTTGCACATGCAGAGAAATTTGTTTCAACCTTTTTTCAGCAGTGGAGCAATACAGGGCCATCATGGCCCTCTTGTTTAAATACTCAAAAAATGAAACCAGTTTCATGCTTGCATGAACACAGTTTATAAATGCTGTGAGAATTATAAAATATGTAAGTACTATAAATACAAATGCCAGGGAAAAGTGCTTTTTGTACTAAAAAATTTGAATGAATATTACAATAATACATTCTGAATACTTTAGTATGTAATAAACAGTTTTGTCTGAGAAAATCACTAAATTTTATATATTTATTCAAATTCACATAAATCATATTTCAAAAAAACATAATTACATTGTACTTCAAATCCTGTCACACAATACTGAAAAAAATGCACAGTTTCTGATTGTTATTGATTCTTTATAAATTTATACATGTACCATTTTTTAATCTTGATGCATCCTCAATTGTATAATGCTCTGGGTCACTGGTGTGATCCCCAGTGTGGGAGCATTCTTAAGAAATCTCCAAGAGACACCTAAGTACTGGTTCTAGGCCCAGGAAACGAACTCAAGAGCATTTTACATACATGTACGTAGTTAGTACTTTAAATTTAATCGAACTAAAAATGGGTTAAAACTAACAACTGAAACCCTTATTAATACATTTTATTTTGAATCAAGCAAATGTGCAAATTCATTAAAAATAATGAGTAAAATTTAAAAATTCTACTTTAAAGTAATCATGATAATTTAGATCTTAAGAATATTTAATGATGATAATGATACAATTATATATTCCCTAAATGATAAAAATAAAACATGTAATGTTAATTTATGAAAAAAACGTTTTAATTTTATCAATATCATGGTAATTACAACTAGATACAGGCAATTAGATCAGAAACGTGCATTAATTATATTAATGAACAACCCAGACATTTGTAGTGATTTATGGTCACTATTTGATTAACGTTCTATACATGACCTGTCATAAAAGGTATTTTTTAGCCAGTATTACAATCGGCAATGATAGTCTGTATTGCATACATATTCCAACGTCTATTATCGATTCGCTTCCTCAAACTGAACAAATATTTAATGTTTACATTGCGAAACGTAATGCATCTAGTTTCACTTTCGGTTTGGTTGGTTTTGTAAACACCGTAATTTCATCTTAAAAATTGGATGATAGGGTGATTAAATAATAATGGAAAAGTAAATCGCTTGGATAATAGGTCAAAATGCAACACAAATGAACGTTAATAGTGCTATTAATATCAAAGTTTCGGTAAAAAGTTTGGCGCTAGTTCAACGCGCATCGTATATAGCCTCATAACAATAGACTGACAACCTTTTGGGTAGTAAAGTAGTAATACAAGGCAATATGGCGACCGTTAGCCACGAGGCCTATCTTACGGAGGAATCCGAGATAGCCGATGTATCACGATTGGTGTGGAAGTAAAACAAATACGGAAATCCAAGATGTTCTTGTAGAACACACTTTTACTGGCGATAATCATGAAAAAGTAACGAACTGTTTTTTTTGCGAACTAATATTATTCAATTTAATGCAAGTGACTTCTTTTCTACATGCGAAGTTCGAAGTGCATGTATATTCGGGACCACTATACAGTTGATTGGTGTATAGCGGATTTTAGTGAGTAACGGATAGGTTAAAAGTTTTTTGCAAAATACTTTTATTTATGTTAAGATTTATAGTTTTCTATGAATTGAATACAAAAAGCCTATCATTGTTAAGTCGATTCTTGTTTTTGTTGACATGTGTCAATGTTTACAACTGTTTCTTTTTTCGAAAGCAAAACAATGTCACGTTAAGACTTAACTTAAGTAGTACATAACGTTTTTGTGATGACAAAGTGCAGACGAATGGTTTCTTGAATGTTGCAGATTTTGTTTGGTAAACATAATGTTCATTTATGTAATATTTTAGTACTATGTGTCCTTTACAAAGTAAGAATGCTCAGAAACCAAATTGATGCGTAGCATATAAAATAAGCATGAAATTTCAGCTGCAACTCTGGTTTTACTCATTTAGTGAATAACAGACATGTGGTGACCATATTCAGAAATGTGGGGATTGTCTCTAAATAAATATAAACTCAATTGAAGTTGTCCAATACACATGTGGTTAGCGTGTGGCTATGATATTAATGAGTGAAAACATAATTTTTAATGAAAAATAATCAAATTATGACGAAAAATCGATTTCTCTGAAAACATATTTTCCACTATCAAATCTATATATATATAGATAACAAAGTATTCAACTCAAAATGACCTGAATATAGGGTGCATCGCTTTGAACAGCCATTACTTCATCAATTGTGCAGCGATTTCCATGAACTTGGTCTTATTAAACACAGAAATGAATTTCCTTTCTGGAAATGTACATATATTGCAATTATTTTTTACAAATGCTGTGTCAAATTTCAAGAAATAACACGATACACATGCAATCCGATAAAGACCTAAGAGATCCGGTAATGGATGAATCAGTGTACCATGAAATTCGCGCTGTAAACAAACAATATTTTTTCGGAAATTTTAAACCGCTGGCATGTTTCAGTAGGAAAGACATGTGTGTATCTAGGTTTAATGGTTTAATTACTGAATGCATGGTGTTTACGTTGAAATGAGACTCGAAGTCCTTAGCTATCTGTTATACACCAATCGACTGTATGTGTTTGTGCACATGTTGTTTATGTTACTAATTTATATAACATAAACAACATGTGCACAAACTAGTCAATTAGTTGCAACAAATTGAATAATTCAAGTCTCAGCTTTATAACCCAAAGGGTTGCTGAGAGTTGCAATGCGCCGTGTTTTGTCCAAAGGTGCAAAATTTGATCACCAATGTAACTGCTATGGAACACTGATACTGAAAACTCTTATCAACGTTTACCTGTCTAAAGCACAAACTCGTGCAAATGGTACCATTAAAGCAAGAAATACTTGCTTTTTATTCACTTTGTTATTCTTTCCTGGCTTTATCCACCATATTGGGAAGTGTTTTAATCGGTTAGGTTGCAGTGTACCAATCTTTTGCACATCATGACATCTGATGTACCCTCGAGTCAATAACGATGTCGACAGTCGTCCAATATTTACACTGTTAGAAATTTCAAAATGAAAATGCATGCAAAGGATAATGTCTGTAGGCTGCCATTCAGGTTAATTTAATGTGTTTTTTAAGTTTATTCATCGCTTTCCTTATTAAATTGGTAACAAACGATATCTTTTTAGTGATGCGCACAAAATCTGTGCGCAGATTTGCGATTGTGTTTATGAAAGAGTGCATATGTACTCCCAGAGCCGCCATATCAAAAATCATCAAAGGGTCTGGGAGTACGTTTATATTGACTAACTAGTCCATATAGCATGTCTATCCCTAGTATTGACTAGGGCTGTAACGATACATTCGAATATTCGAATTACTCGAATATGGCTGTGGACGAATCATATTCGTTATTCGCCACCTCGCGAACGGAATATTTGACGAATACAAACAACGCGGTTTCGAATTTGAAAGTTTAATCATCTTATCTTACCTTACAAATAAAGGTTCATACAATAAACCCCTATATTTAAATGTTCTTCTTCTTATTTCGGCGTTGTTCATCATGTTTACCCCACCCACTATGTTACACAGTGAGATTATCAACAAAAATGGCGGGGAACGATTGAATATTTATGACATTGAATTAAAAAATCTTTCGATGGTTGTTTAATGTTTATTTAGGTAAATACGAGTGATTTGATGTCAATAGATCGATTAGCAGATGGAATTTCTTTGTTGTTTATCTTTACGACAATGATTATGCAACTTATCAACAAACATGGAGCCTAGCAACGGGAATGCTATTGATATTGTTGACCCGCCTGCCAAATACATGTCAAGTTGCTTAATTGTTCTACTCAAGGATTTTATTGGTACTAGTCATGTTTTCAAAACTGTGCTCAAAGTTTAAGCAGTTCTAGTCAGTGTTTTGTTATTTCAAAGTGTTATATTTCATATTTTCAGTATGCAATGATACTCATTACTCAATTAATCAAATTGACAAATGCTCATAGTGTCATACTATATAATGTCATGTCAAGTTGTCAGTATTACTTTTTTCAATGAAATTATTATTTGCGAATAAATATTCGTATTCGCCACCCTGTATTCGTGATACGTATCGTATTCGTCACCTAGTGTATTCGTTACAGCCTTAGTATTGACCCTCTTAATGTCAACATACGAATTTTGGAAGTGAACAAATACAAAAACATGCTATTATATGGTAATCTTCAGTCAAATGTGTATTCTTGCACATAACAACGAAAACATCATTTAAATTGGCATTGTTTTGACAAAATACTGGCTAGATTTAGCTCCCTGTAGTAATGTGTATCAATTCATGTTCAATGGTTCTCATAATGTTGGCTTTTCTGATGGTTGTTATAAATGTTTGTTACTTTGCCCATTTGCTTGTTCTAAAAATAGTATCTTAATGAAAAAATGAAGCTCATGTTGTTCTTAAAATATTTTTTTTTTAAGCGGCATATAAAACAGTTGATAAAGCTACTACTAATCCATAACCAAACTAACATAATTGTGTGTAACGTAATTTAAAACTCATAGCATCACCCTAGAATAAACATGACCTGCTTTCCAATGAACACTGGTGTAGTGGATATGGTGTCCGCCTAACGACCGGGAGGTCATGGGTTGGATCCCCACTGTGAGAGCTTTCTTTAGATTTACCCCATAGACACCAAGTACTGGTTCTAGTCCCAGGAAATGGACTCGAGAGCGTTTCAAATAAAGCTTAGGCTTTCTATGCAATCAAGCTAAAAAAAATAGGTTTAAATTAACACCGGAAATCATTAAAATGATGGTTGTAATAGTCATGGATAACCTAAATAAATTATAACTTCAAAAAATAAAAAAACATTAACTTTCCAGCACTTCTTAAGGGTTTTTCGTTAAAGACACTATGCTATAAGGATGGCTAATACTATGAAAATAAGTGATTAACAGACTCCCAGAGACTTTGATAATTTTTGCTGTGATAGCTCTGTGTGTCCATATGCACTCCTTCCTAAACACAACTGCAGTTCTTCACAGCTGATCAGTGCGCATCACTAAACAGACATTGATCATGACCAATTTAGGAAAGCTTTGAATAAACTATAAAAACACATTAAATTTACCTGAATGGAAACCTATCTACGTTATCCTTTGCATGAACCCATAAAAAAACATGACAATGTTTCAACACACTAGTCTTGTTGACATTACTATGTCAAAATTTGGAAGAGTGTAAATATTCAAAAATCTTGACCGAGTTCATTTGGTGTAATTGTTGCTTTTGGAAGCGTTTTTTTTTGCTATTGTTCAGACCATGGTGTTTGGCAGAAAATTTGACAGTTGTATCCTTTGTATATATAAGTTTGTAGAGTATTTTTCTTTCTTAAAGATTCCTGCACAGGGCTTCAGGTCTCTCGTAAATGCTTAATCAAGGGTATTTGTATGCATAAATTTGAAAAATGATAAATTTGAAAAATGATAAATTTGAAAAATGAAGCTTATTTGAAACCAATTTAGAGTCTCCAGGACACACCTTTTTGCATAACTGTGTTCTTCAAGTCAATCCATTAACAAACAAAACCTGTAAAGCAACCTCCAATTTTAATGCAAGCCAACTCAATTCATTTCCTCACACCTGTTTAAAATCCAATTAATCAGATGCCCTAATGTTTCTAAATAGTTTGATAGTTTTCCCACATCCCATCCTCTAGGGAGCTAAGCCCTGATGCTTTATCTGACAGTATGAGCATGCTTCCAGTAATGTTGTATTGATAAATGCACTTTGAAATCCCACTTGCTGATGTGTTACAAATGTACACTTTTAACTTCCTAGAAACTGGCCCCACTCTCAGTTTTTTATGTCCCCCACTATAGTAGTGGGGGACATATTGTTTTTGCCCTGTCTGTTGGTCCGTTGGTCTGTTGGTCTGTCTGTTTGCGCCAACTTTAACATTTTGCAATAATTTTTGCTATATTGAAGAAATCAACTTCATATTTGGCATGCATGTGTATCTCATGAAGCTGCACATTTTGAGTGGTGAAAGGTCAAGGTCATCCTTCAAGGTCAGAGGTCAAATATATGTGGCCAAAATCGCTCATTTTATGAATACTTTTGCAATATTGAAGATAGCAACTTGATATTTGGCATGCATGTGTATCTCATGGAGCTGCACATTTTGAGTGGTGAAAGGTCAAGGTCATCCTTCAAGGTCAGAGGTCAGATATATGTGGCCCAAAACGCTTATTTTATAAATACTTTTGCAATATTGAAGATTGCAACTTGATATTTGGCATGCATGTGCATCTCATGGAGCTGCACATTTTGAGTGGTGAAAGGTCAAGGTCATCCTTCAAGGTCAGAGGTCAAATATATGTGGCCCAAATCGCTTATTTTATGAATACTTTTGCAATATTGAAGATAGCAACTTGATATTTTGCATGCATGTGTATCTCATGGACCTGCACATTTTGAGTGGTGAAAGGTCAAGGTCATCCTTCACAAGGTCAAGGTCATCCTACAAGGTCAAACATCATATAGGGGGACATTGTGTTTCACAAACACATCTTGTTAACCAGGTTTTCCGAAGGAAAAAACTGGTTATTAGATTGGCGAATGCGGGCGGGCTGGCTGGCTGGCTGGCTGGCGGGCGGGCGGAACAAGCTTGTCCGGGCCATAACTTTGTCGTTCATTGTGAGATTTTAAAATCATTTGGCACATTTGTTAACCATCATTAGACGGTGTGTCGCGCGAAAAAATTACGCCAATATCTCCAAGTTCAAGGTCACACTTTGAGTTCAAAGGTAAAAAATAGCCATAAATGAGCTTGTCTGGGCTATAACTATGTCATTCATTATGAGATTTTAAAATCATTTGGCACATTTGTTCACCATCATGGGACGGTGTGTCGCACGAAAGAATCACGTCAATATCTCCAATGTCAAGGTCGCCACGACTAAAAATATATTTATTTTAAAACAAACTTACAAAGGGGGTTAATTTTGTTTGTTCATTTCAAAAGTTCAGTTTGAGTTGTCTCCCTTTATCAGATTTTTTTTCACAATGAAAACCTGGTTTTGTGACAATTTTGTCCCTTGTTAGGCATAGGTTTAATTGATGTCATCTGGTAACACTTTTTTTATTGTCAAAGACTTATGTACTGAACTGGTTTTATTGTTGTTTCAAATGTTTCAAAATATTTTGTTTATGTATATAACTGGGGTGTGCATGTAAATATATTAAGCACTTTTATGCACACTTGCCTCAAAAGAGTTGTTTATTTTATTGTTTTTTACATGATTTTTCATTTAAGAAACAGTAAAGAGAACGTAATAAGTGGGATTCCTAAAGTACATTTTATATTTGGGTTTTTAATAATGAAACCAACAATTATATTATGTATTATTTTATTTTCATTCTTTATTTAAATGAATTGTTCGCTGAAACTTGCTGAAAAAAGGTGTTTGCACTATTCATTGGGACTCCTATTTTTTAGCTCTACTGGCCAGAGGCCAGCGAGGTTATGTCATGGCCCTGTGTCCGTTGTGCGTGCGTGCGTCCGTCCGTTAACTTTTTCTTTAAACATCTTCTTCCCTAAAGTACTGGTCCAATTCTGATGAAATTTCTCAGGAATGTTCCTTGGGTTAACCTCTATCAAATTTGTTCAAATTATGCCCCTGGGGTCAAATTTGACCCCGCCCTGGGGGTCACAAAATTGAAAATTTGCTTATATAAGGACTATTTTGTGAAAACTTTCAAAATCTTCTCGTCCATAACCATTGGGCCTAGGGTTATCAAATTGGATATGTAGAGACATCTAATAGTCCTCTACCAAATTTCTTCAAATTATGCCCCTGGGGTCAAATTTGACCCTGCCCCGGGGTCACAAAATTGAACAAATGCTTAAATAAAGCCTTTTTTTTTGGAAACTTTAAAAATCTTCTTGTCCATAACTGTAGGGCCTAGGGCTACCAAATTCGGTGTGTAGTGACATCTAATAGTTCTCTACTTAGTTTGTTCAAATTATGCCCCTGGGGTCGAATTTGACCCTGCCCCGGGGGTCACAAAAAGGAACATATGCTTAATATATCCGCGGCCCGCGAAATCTCTCCGCATTTTACACTGGTAGATTCTGCCTAAGCATTTTTAAAATGAGCGATATAATTGGCTGTTGTTTCCCAATCTTCCAATTAAAATCGCTTTTCATAAAATGTGTTTGGTATTTCGTTTGAAAATGGCGCCGTTGTGAACCGAAAATTAAGATTATTGAAATGACAAATATCAATCGAATTAACGACTGACATCATATATTTTGATAGCAATAATGAAATGTGTTTGTCAACGAAAAATACTACGTTTTAGATACAAAAAACACATATTTTGTTTCGAAATGTGCACAGTGAATTTGTGTCACGGAAACCAGTGTTTCTGTTTGCAAATTGGGAGTTCAGTCTACTCGCGAAGTAAAACAATTTAGAAGAGTATCTTTCGAACATGGAAATAGACAAACATGATTTGATTTATATGATAGTGGATCTGTGTATAATCAGATTCATATGCATATTCTGCTTTATTATGTTTGTCACGCTGTTCAGTTAATTGAAATAGCATTGAACTAAAGATGTGAAATGCAAGATATTGAAAGGTAAACAAACTATATATATATTAATTTAACTCAGTTTAATACATCATAAACACAAGAAGAACACTCAGGTGTGTTTGTTAATATTTAGTCCATTAACCTTGTCTGTATATAACATTTTATAAAAAAAATGTATTGTTTTGTTTGTTTTCACCAAATGGTTAGTATTATTCTTTTATGTTAACATTCTCAAAATTCTTGTTTTATAATAGGCCCTATTTATATAAAAAAAAAATTGAATGACATCTTTTTATGATTTATAAACAGATTGCAAAAAATATTTGTTCAAGATAAACTTAACAACAAAGTGTTACATTGAAATTAAGTGATTTTAATATTCAGTAGCAAAAAAGTAAGGAGAATCCAACTTAAAAAAGATGTATCTATTAAAAGTATATTCTACCAATGCCGTGAACAATCCCCTTGTTTATAACATGACTGCAGCTAAGTATATTACTAGCTACCTATCAGAGAATAGGTCAGATACCTTATTTCAATATATGGCAATATCCTAGTATTTTTCAAAAACAAACATGACAGGTAACCAATGTCAGATGGAAAAAGTAAAGGAAAGTGAGGTCAAGTTAATTGTTTGTCATGATATCTCTTTAAACCTCACGCCATATGCAAGTACTAAGTAGTGTTGCCATGATCGCAACATCTTGATAAATTATAATTCAATTTTTTGTCTCATAAACATTTACTTTGTTTAACAAAGAACCTCTACTAAGTTATAATTCCTACTGCCTTTCGGCACCTCATGAACCTGAAAAACTTGTAACTTTATGTTTCCTCAGGCAAATATCTTCTTTGTACAATAAACAATTTCTTCACCACGTTAACAATCCTGCTATACTCACTAATGCCTCAAGAGTGAAGTAAAGTTCAGGTGATCTACATCATTAGGTATTATGCATATGTCATGAACTATATAACTAACAGAAACTTTAAAACCTACAAACACTTTTTGGAATTTTGGAAAAAGATTCATGATTGACTGAAGGAACTTTCATTAATCTTGTAGAACATGCGTAGATTTTATCTTCAGCATCTGAAAATATGTGAAATAGAAAGAACGACAATATCTTTTAGAGAGATAAATGTTTCTACATTTTAAGCAAAGGACCTGTGCGACAATTCCCGGACTTTTTAGTCTGTTTATTTAACACCGTAGTAACGTTTTTCATACATAAAAAATGCTCACCCTTCCAACTTTAAGTGCCCAGTGGGACGAGGGATAGAAAGAGAAAGTTACATGCTTGAGTACATTTCAACCCATGCGTATTGCACGCTTTTTTTGCATAAAAAACAGTGGAGAGATACAGGGCCACCATGGCCCTCTTGTTTCCTTGTGGACTCCTACTTTTTCCGAGTTAGTAGTTCAAGGACTCCTGTTTTAACCCTTTCAGTGCGGGAACCGAATTTTGAAGGCCTTTGCAAACAGTTTGGATCCAGATGAGACGCCACAGAACATGGCGTCTCATCAGTCATCAGGATCTAAACTGTTTGCTATTCTGATAGTATTCTTTGGAAAAAAAATCGAAGAAAATGCTAATTTTAGAAATTCAGCAGACGACATTTTAGCAGACGACAAATTTCCCAGCATGCAAAAGGTTAAAATCCTAATGAGACCCCTGCTGCGGTTCGAACTTCATATTTCATAGATAAAAAGTCATTTAAATATTAGCAATATAACAAATCTACCATTTCCACATTTGATGTAAACTGACCCTTCAACTCCACTTGTCTTGGTGAAACAATTACCTATTTGTGTAAGGGGTAAAATACATAACAGTACTGTCAGTTGTTTTTTTTCGACAATAACACATTTTCCTGTTTAAATATGCATGTTGCACATGCTTGGCCTAAGTCACATGTTATTTAATTTGCATACACAATTTCATTCAACAGATGACCTAATTTAAGTGTTTATGGCAATACAAACGATAATTATACAAACTCACATTTGTACACAATATTTTTCATTCATTTAAACTAATCCTTAAATATTCCAACTAATCATTTAACATAAAAATCATTTCTGATTGAATCCAAATGTTGTCATTAGGTCTGTTTTAAACACAGAATATTCCAGAAAAGTCATGTGATTAATTTTTCAAGAATATATAGTATACTGTTCAGTGTTCAAAAGAAAAAGGTTTCCAGTGAAAAAAGAAGAATTGTGTGTACAGTACTTGTCAAATATTCAAGAAGGATATTATGCAAACCGTCCTACCCACCAATATTCTATATTAACCCTTTGCATGCTGGGAAATTTGTCGTCTGCTAAAATGTCTTCTGCTGAATTTCTAAAAGCAGCATTTTCTTCGATTTTTTTTCAAAAAATACTATCAGAATGGCAAACAGTTTGGATCCTGATGAGACGCCACATTCTGTGGCGTCTCATCTGGATCCAAACTGTTTGCAAAGGCCTTAAAAATCCGGTTCCAGCGCTCAAAGGGTTAAATTTCTAATGAACTTACACATGATATGCCATGTTGTGACAGATTTAATTAATGAGTGCACTTGGTATTTATAAACCCTTTACTACTAAGATACGTATTTTGACGCATTTGTAGTCCCTTAGAAAGTTGCATGTAATTAAAGACCAGTCTTTCTAGTTTCAAGTTTGAAAGGCTTCATTTCCAACCCTTAGTTACTGATGAGCAGCATTAATCAGCAGATGCATAAAACCTGAACAGAATGTGAGTTACTCGCAGGCTGTTCTGGTTTTATGCTGGTTGCAAAAGCCATTTTCACATTGCTTCTTATGGGGTAAAGGGTTAACTACCACTGTTACAGATTCAAATGATAGATCCATGTGTCTATCAAGAGTGCACATAAGAAAATGTAATGGTCATTGGAGAGCAATATGAAAATGGATATTATGAACATTACACTACACAATTTTCAAATAATATGGATATTCCATTGAAATTGTAGTGTAAAATGTTTCCACTAAATGTGAAGAGGGTTACATAACCTTTTTTGTGCTGTATAATACAGTTTATAGTGACTGTCAAAATACCCTACATGAAATGTTCAGTTTCAGCTGCTCATTTTGTTTGTTTAATTGCAAATAATGTGCATTTGGAACTTTATTAATGCAACTTTCCTTCCTTATGGGATTTTTTTGGACGACTAGTGGGAATTTTTTTATTTTGTAAATGGAGCAGGTAAAAGTCACGTTGTTTTTACAAAAATTGGGAAATTAGTAAAATGTGGTTTTTTTTACAAATACTTAAAGATTGAGTATATACAAGTGATTTCAATATCATATTTACTAATGGTCAATTTATAGATCTTGGTAGGAGATGAGCTGAATGTTGAGACTTTTTTTATTGGAAATCTTCAGGAAGTATAAGGTCCCATTTGGGAAAAATGTATACTTTTTTCCATTACAATGGGGTCTCCAAACCAGACCCAAATTTAAACAAAAATGAACACTGAATACAGAAAGGTTTAGGCACTTGTCTAATTATAGGAATTATCTGTAACTTCATGTATCACCATTTACTTGGTTTTTGTTTTTAGGTGTGAAGTGTGCTCAGAAGTGGAGGCAAAGTATCGCTGCCCAAGGTGTGAGCTACAAACCTGTTGCCTGAAATGTGTTCGCCAACACAAGGAAACATCCGGGTGCTCCGGGTTGCGAGATAAAACTGCCTTCATTGCCGTAACAGAGTTTAACGACAGACATCTTTTAAATGGTTTGTTCCCAGCGAAGGCTTGTTTGCATACTGAAAAAAGTGCATATCATTCACATGCAGTGTAACCTTCTATTGTTTGTTAACCCTTTGAATGCTGGGAAATTTGTTGTCTGCTAAAATGTTGTCAGCTGAATTTCTAAAATTAGCATTTTCTTTGATTTGTTTTCAATGAATACTATCAGAATGGCAAACAGTTTGGATCCTGATGAGATGCCACGTTCTGTGGCTTCTCATCTGGATCCAAACTGTTTGCAAAGGCCTTCAAAATTCGGTTCCAGCACTGAAAGAGTAAAGGGCAAGGTGCTTTTTTTGTCAAAAGGGCACTTTAGCAGCCACACATGGTCATGCTATCCATATAGATCCAGCGATTTTTTCCCTACTTTAAAAGTACCAAAAAAGGACACTTTCCCAATAGGGAAAAAAATAAAATTTTCTCAATTTCTGTCTGAGAAAAATCACATCACATCATGCATCATGCAGCGTCTTATCTGGGTCCATGCTGTTTGCCAAGGCCTTTTTTCTAGACGCTAGGCATAATGGGTTAATATATACAAATTACATGCCCTATTTATGCTTATGTTTGGTTAAAAAGTAAATGCAAATACATGTGAAAAGCAAATCTTTGACTGAAATGTTTGAATGATGAGGTGAAGTCAAATTTTTATAATTTTCTAATAGTGGTATATTCCATTATTTTTACCTCTTAAATGTCCTTCCTAAGGAAATGTTAGGCCCCCATGGATGTGAGTGTTTTAGTGTATCAAAGAAGCAAACAACATGTAAAAAGTATTTATGTATTGCCTTCGCAGACTACAGATTCCTAGAAGATTGTGGCAGGAAGAACAGCAATGCTTCAAGAGATCAGCTGAAAAGAACAAGCAACAAACCAAATTTTGTAAGAAAAATAGCAAAGATTGCCATGAATAACCATGAGCAATATTTATTCCCCTGGTAGGATGGCATTTAGCAGGCGGTCTGTCCATCCATCCGTCTATCTGTCCGGCATTCCGGAGTTAATTACGCAACGCTTTCAGTTATTTAGCTGATTCTTGGTCTTTGAGTCTACCTACATGACTAACAAATGAAGTGTGAGTTTTGAAGCAGTCCATTGATTTTTGTGAAGTTATGTCCTTGGACTTTCTTCTCTATAGTAACTGTTTTCCTGAGGGTTTTTTACAAAACGCTTTCAGATATTTAGCTGATTTTTGGTATGTGAATCAACCTACATGACTTAACAGATGAATTGGGAGTTTTGTTCCGGTTCATAGATTTTTGCCGAAGTTAGGGGCCTTAGACTTTTTTCTCTAAAATAGCTGCTGTGTGGCTTCAAAGCACAGTAGGGGTCATTGTGTTTCACAAACACAGGTCTTGTTGGTGCTGAATTGACCCTTATAATACTTAAAGATTAACAATATTAAGTAAAATGTTATTTGTGCATTAATTAATAAATTAAAATGATATATGACTGCATTTTTATGTTAGCACCAAGCACAGTCTCTAAAAAAATCTATATTGTACTCCTGGGGCCCGTTTCATCAAAGGTCGTACGACAATCTTAATTTACGACTGAAATTTAAAAACTGAAAATATACTAGCTGTTGATATTTAGCTCCGCAAGATATAAGCCACGGGTGAGACAATAATGAAATACATGATTTTACTCGAAGTTAGTAATAATATGCTTCGGTCTTTTAAAATAATGTTTCATTGAAATTCGTATCGTATTCTCAATTTGTCGTACGATGTTTGATGAAACGGCCCCCAGACCTGTGTCCTTATGGTGTTAAGCCTTGTAGCATATGGGATAGCATGTCAGTATTTTGTGTGCAGCATTGTAATAAGATTACTGCGAATTCATGTGCCTTCAATAAGTTAGGATAATAACTAATTGAGCCTCTCTCTGGGAAAACGGGGCTTAATGCATGTGCCTAAAGTATCATCCAGGAAAGCTTTTTATGGGAAAAATCCAGTTTAGGCAGAAAGTGTCATCCCTGATAACAGGCTAATCTGGGATGACACTTTATGCAGACGCATTAAGCCCTGTTGTTGTAAAGCAAGGCTCAATAGATTTCTTTCCCCTTTTTCTAGTTGAAAGTTCTAGAGAATCAGGCACGTAACAGGAAGGTGCGCCTGCGGCTGATGCCGTATCCAATGTCTAAGAGGAAGCATAACAGCACTATGTACCAACACAGGTGAAAAATACTTGTTTCGTGTGACCCTGACTTCAGTGTTCTGACTTCAGTGTTTTGACTTTAATATACTGACTTCAGTGTATTGACTTTAATGTACTGACTTCAGTGTACTGACTTAATGAACTGACTTCAATGTTCTGATTTCAGTGTACTGACTTAAGTGTACTGAATTTAGTGTACTGACTTCAGTGTACTGACTGAAGTGTACTGACTTCAGTGTACTTACTTCAGTGTACTGACTTCAATGTACTGACACTGAATTGAGTTAATTGACTTAGATGTACTGAATTTAGAGTACTGACTTCAGAGTACTGTCTTCTGTTCACTGATTTTAATGACATAAGTGTACAGTCCAACCTATCCCAGCGACCACCTTACAACGATTTCCTCCCAAACGATTTCACTATATATTGTACCTGCGAATAAAGTCCACCTGCGAACAAAGACCAAGGACCGCCATTTTACATTCCCAAAGGTCCATTTTGATACCTAACAAAGACCACTTCAATCATAACAATCAACGATTTCGCAACGTTCAATAACAAAAATGGCCATTATGACGCAGTGATTGTCACGTGATAAACATCTAACCAGTAGACTCGTCGGTTGCTATGGAGATATTAGCAAGTGAAAGTTTACTGCACATGATAGCAGTTGTTTGTTTACTTGACACACATTGCTTATTGGAAGCCGCCTTCTTCTTTTATGCATTTATCAGTTTGTCGAAAGTGTAAAAAGTTGCCTTTGTATTTTAGTGACTCGTGAATAATGTACTAATTGCGGAAAATATCAAACAAAAGTTTGGGGCTTTCATCAACTCATTAAGGAAATTTATGGTTTGTTACAATTACAATGCCAATTACAAACATACATTTTGATATTCATTCCTATCTTAAATTTCTCCGTGATAAGACGTGCAAAGATTATCGATACGGAATTTGTCAGTTCAAGTACATATTCATGTATGTCATTAGTTATTTATACATGATATGATTAATGAAATAAATAATTAAAAAAACATAAGAAAATTGAAATAATAAATATAAAATCAAAACTGTGTTTTCAATCCTTTATGACATTATACATGCATTAGTATTCAACCATTCAAGCAATAGAGCACATACATAGATCAGGTACCTGTTACAATCCTACTAGCATATTTTGCAAAGTTTCAATAGACCCTGCGAATAAAGACCACCTGTGAACAAAGACCACAACGACCAAATCCCTTAAGCGGTCTTTATTGACAGGTTAGACTGTACTTACTTCATTGTACTGACTTAAGACAAGTTAAGTATACTGACTTTAGTGTACTGACTTCAATGTACTGACTTTAGTGTACTGACTCCAGTGTACTGACTTCAGTGTACTGACTTCAGTATACTGACTTTAGTGTACTGACTTCAATGTACTGACTTTAGTGTACTGACTCCAGTGTACTGACTTCAGTGTACTGACTTCAGTATACTGACTTTAGTGTACTGACTTCAGTGTACTGACTTCAATGTACTGAATTTAGTGTACTTACTTCAATCTACTGATTTCAGTGTACTAACTTTATTGTACTGACTTCAGTGTACTTACTTTAGTGTACTTACTTCAGTGTACTGACTTTAGTGTACTTATTCAGTGTACTGACTTCAATATTCTGGCCTTCCTCAAGGTCTCTTTTGATGCTAAAATTCTGACTCTTTCCCAATCTAAAAAAGCATATGTTTGATCCATTATCTGTATGACTTCCTAAAATTCCAAAATTCCCAATTGAAGGTTTCAATAAGAATTACAAAATAAACTAGAAAAATGTGCATCTTACAGTAATTAAGAAGCTAATCAAGGAGGAAACTTTGCACCTACACCTGGTTCATTTGTAGAAGAGACCACATTTTGAAAACCTTATTTTAGCTTTTCTAATTTCTGGATGTTCCCACAATATGAAAGGCATCAATTCTTTCATTGTTTGCAGACTGAAGACCATCTTGTGGCAGGTGGAATGGCGCTTCCCAGAGGTTGAATACTCCACCATTGATAGAAGGTAACCATGCTCTGGAGGTTTTCAGCAATATCAAACACAGTTTGAACATGTTTAACACTACAATTAAAGCTGTATAAATATCAAACACAGTTTGAACATGTTTAACACTACAATTAAAGCTGTATAATAAATATGTGTACCCTGTATAATGCTTCTTTTATTTTATGCTTTCCAGTGGTTTATAGAGAAATATCAGTGAATTAAAACTGATAATTTTACTGTTTCAAACAATGAAAAATATCAGTGAAAATTATCGATAATTTTCATTGTTTACTGTGAAATGACATCATTTTTTGGACGAAATGACATCATTATTTCAGCGAAATTCTTTAGTTATAATCTTTAACAATGTATATAAACTGTGATACAAAGCATAAAATAAAAAGAAAATTTGTTGGATTCGGTGGAATATCGATTTTTATTCACTTGTGATCATAAAATATACAGGGGACAAAAATACCACTCGTCCGCTCGTATTGACGAGTAAAATCTCGAAAGGACGAGCGAATTTCCCTAAAGCTCTCGTCCTACAGGACGAGTGAAAAAAGCTGATGTTAAAATATGTATTTTCTGACGAGTAAGACTTGTTTTCATTAAATAAAATCATTTTCTTAAATCATATCTATTCCGAAAGTAGATCGCGAATGAACCGGAAATTGTAATTGTAAATTTCATACAGCAGGTGCACGTTGTTATGCGAGACTGTGTCCCCAGTAAATATTGGCTTTTTGGTGTAAACTTTGCGCGTCCATGGTGACAGGGAACCAACCTATGCATTCACTGTAAGTATTGATTTTTAAAGAATTATTTAAACGCGAAGTACGGTTTCAAACCAGTCTGAATTTCGTCAGAAAAATGTCTGACATACGAGCGTTCTTTAAAGTTGGCGGTAGCGATGTTCAAACGTCCGAAACGGAAAGCACGCGAGTATTAGAAAAACGGCAAACACAAAATTGTCTTCAATTATTTATTGTGTGTCTTATAAATAAAGTAATTTATTTCACTGCTTAACATTTATTTTGTGATCAGCTGGCATGAACAACTGAGTAAGCAGCAATTTAGCAGTGATACAAGAAACTTTTATTAGTCATATCAGCCCTTTGCAATCTTCATTTCACCCATATTTTAAGGACAAGTGCATGTGTTTGCAGGACGAGTGAAAATTTTAATGCACTTGTCCTGCAGGACGAGTGCAGTTTAGAAATATTTTTGTCTACTGATATATATTTTTTCACTCGTGGAAATATTACTTTTTTATGATCACTTGTGAATTAAAATCGATAATCCACTGAATCCAACGAATATCCTCTATGTTTTTCTCTCGTATTAGCCCTTTACCACTTAGATGCGTATTTTGACGCATTTGTAGTCCATTAGATAGTTACATTTAATTAAAGACCTCTGTTACTAAATTCAAGTTTTAAATGTGTCAAAATACGTATCTAAGTTGTAAAGGGTTCAAGCTCAAAATATATTTTACTGTTGGGCTATGTTTCAGAGTGCCAGAGACCCACATTCTTGGAGATATTTTAGACAAACATTTTAGCGTTGATGCAGACCCCGTAGTGAGGCATCGATTGAAGCGCTTCGTAGAGGACAGGGAACCTAGCTGTCTGGTGCTCATGGAGAGACGTGGTGCCACCCAATCAGATACAAGGTAATAATTGGGCATAAGAAGGGCTTTTTTTCCTTCTTTAAGAATTGCCGTTTTTGCACTATTTCAAAAAGTTTGCGACTCAAATTTTCAAAATTAAAAAAAAATTATTTTTTTTTAAATTGAGGGGCTAAATCCGATTAACACAGATATGAAAATTTATAAGGATAGGTGGCAAATATTCATCAACTCTTCTGATACTTATAAAAATGAAGATTTTCAAAATTATTGTCATAGATTGAAGAAACTATGTAAACATTAGTTTTAAGCAAGCAAAATAACACTCCTTATTGAGAAAAATGTTATAAATATTGTTTTGTATGGATAATCATTATTAAAAATGGGTAAATCAATAAAGAGTTTGATGTAACATTTTTCCTCATTTTTTTTTTAAATTTGTGCAGTACTGACATGTTTATAATTTTCTGATTAATACTAATAAAGCATGTGTTGCACACTAGGCACATATTGCTTCCCGACCTTTGTATTCCCCCGGTAAGTAAGATGGCATAAAGCAGTCACACTGTCTGCCTGTCTCTCGGTGTAACATTTCCTTGCTCGCCTATGCTCCGTTTCTTTAAGTCTCTGGTGACCTACATGTAAGGCCTATGTATCTTTTTTTTAAGTCTCTGATGTCCTAAGGCCTATGTTCCTATTCTTTAAGTCTCTGGTGACCTAAGGCCTATGCTCCTTTTCTTTAAGTCTCTGATGTCCTAAGGCCTATGCTCCTTTTCTTTAAGTCTCTGGTGACCTAAGGCCTATGCTCCTTTTCTTTAAGTCTCTGGTGACCGAAGGCCTATGTATCTTTTCTTTAAGTCTCTGGTGACCTTAGGCCTATGTTCCTTTTCTGTAAGGCTCTGGTGACCTAAGGCCCTATGTATCTTTTCTTTAAGTCTCTGGCGACCTAAGGCCTATGCTCCTTTTCTTATAAGTCTCTGGTGACCTAAGGCCTATGCTCCTTTTCTTTAAGTCTCTGGTGACCGAAGGCCTATGTATCTTTTCTTTAAGTCTCTGGTGACCTTAGGCCTATGTTCCTTTTCTGTAAGGCTCTGGTGACCTAAGGCCCTATGTATCCTTTCTTATAAGTCTCTGGTGACCTAAGGCCTATGCTCCTTTTCTTTAAGTCTCTGGTGACCGAAGGCCTTTGCTGTTTTTTTTCTTTAAGTCTCTGGTGACCTTAGGCCTATGTTCCTTTTCTTTAAGTCTCTGGTGACCTAAGGCCCTATGTATCTTTTCTTTAAGTCTCTGGTGACCTAAGGCCTATGCTCCTTTTCTTTAAGTCTCTGGTGACCTAAGGCCTATGTTCCTTTTCTTTAAGTCTCTGGTGACCTAAGGCCTATGTTTTTTTAGCCCACCTGATTGCTCAGGTGAGCTTTTGTGACCGGTCTTTGTCTGTTGTATGTCCGTCCGTCCGTTAACATTTGGTTGTAAACACTCTAGAGGCCACATTTCTTGTCCCATCTTCATGAAACTTGGTCAGAAGCTCTGTCCCAATGAAATCTCGGCCGAGTTCGAAACTGTGTTGTGCCGGGTCAAAAACTAGGTCACTAGGTAAAAAAAAAGAAAAACCTCGTAAACACTGTAGAAGTCACATTTCTTGCCCAATCTTCATGTAACTTTGTCAAATGTTTGTCTTAATGATATCTTGGTTGAGTTCAAAAGTGGTTCCGATCCGTTGAAAAACATGGCCACCAGTGGGCGGGGGCATTTTTCTCTATACATATAATGGCAGTTTTCCCTATTTGGCTATAGAAAAACCTTGTAAACACTCTAGAAGTCACAATTTTTGCCCAATCATCATGAAAGTTGGTTAAAACATTGGTTTTATTGATATCTTGGACGAGTTTGAAAATGGTCGGGATCGGTGAAAAAACATGGCCGCCAGTGGGCGGGGCATTTTTCTCTATATGTATATAGTGAAAACACGTGAACACAGTAGAAGTCACATTTTTGGCCCAATTTTCATGAAATTTGCTCAGAACATTTGTTTCCTTGATATGAGAGTTGAGTTCAAAAATAATTCCGGTCAGTTGAATAACATGGCTGCTGGGAGGGGGGAAGTTTTCTCATTATGCCCCCCCCCCCTTTCGAGAAGAAGAGGGGGTATATTGTTTTGCTCATGTCGGTCTGTCTGTCCACCAGATGGTTTCCGGATGATAACTCAAGAGCGCTTATGCCAAGGATCATGAAACTTCATAGGTACATTGATCATGACTCGCAGATGACCCCTATTGATTTTCAGGTCACTAGGTCAAAGGTCAAGGTCATGATGACCCGAAATAGTAAAATGGTTTCCGGATGATAACTCAAGAACGCTTATGCCTAGGATCATGAAACTTCATAGATACATTGATCATGACTCGCAAATGACCCCTATTGATTTTCAGGTCACAAGGTCAAAGGTCAAGGTGACCCAAAGCAGTAAAATGGTTTCCGGATGATAAATCAAGAACGCTTATGCCTAGGGTCATGAAACTTCATAGATACATTGATCATGTCTCGCAGATAACCCCTATTGATTATCAGGTCGCAAGGTTAAGGTCACTATGACCGGATATAGTAAAATGGTTTCCGGATGATAACTCAAGAACGCTTAGGCCTAGGATCATGAAACTTCATAGGTACATTGATCATGACTCACAGATGACCCCTATTGATTTTCAGGTCACTAGGTCAAAGATCAAGGTCACGGTGACCCGAAATAGTAAAATGGTTTCCAGATCAAAACTCAAGAATGCTTATGCCTATGATCATGAAACTTCATAGGTACATTGATCATGACTCGAAGATGACCCCTATTGATTTTCAGGTCACTAGGTCAAAGGTCAAGGTCACAGAGACCTGAAATAGTAAAATGGTTTCTGGATGATAACTCAAGAACGCTTATGCCTAGGATCATGAAACTTCATAGGAACAATGATCATGACTCGCAGATGACCCCTATTGATTTTCAGGTCACTAGGTCAAAGGTCAAGGTCACGGTGACCTGAAATAGTAAAATGGTTTCTGGATGATAACTCAAGAATTCTTATGCCTAGGTTCATGAAACATCATAGGTATATTGATCATGACTTGCAGATGACCCCTATTGTCACTAGGTCAAAGGTCAAGTTCACAGTGCCAAAAAACGTATTCACACAATGGCTTTCAAGGTCACGGTGACTCAACTTAGAAAAAATTGTTTCCGGATGATAACTCAAGAATGCTTACGCCTAGGACCATGAAACTTTAAAGGTACATTGATCATGACTCACAGATGAAATTATGATGAAACTTGACCAGGATGTTTGTCTGGACAATATCTAGGTCAAGTTTGACATTTGGTAAAGATTGAATGAACCGAATCCTCTCAGGTGAGCGAACTAGGGCCATCTTGGCCCTCTTGTTTCTTTAAGTCTCTGGTGACCGAAGGCCTATGTATCTTCTTTAAGTCTCTGGTGACCTAAGGCCTATGTTTTTTTTCTTTAAGTCTCTGGTGACCTAAGGCCTATGTATCTTTTCGTTAAGTCTCTGGTGACCTAAGGCCTATGCTCCTTTTCTTTAAGTCTTTTGTGATTAAGGCCTATGTTTCTTTGTTTAAGTCTCAGAATGATCGAAGGCCTAAAATCCTCTTGTTTTGAATATTTCAGTTATTATCAACTAGACTTGAAGAAGACACTAGCAGAAAACCTACAGGAGAAGGAGATTGTTGAGTACCCTACATTGACTGTAGTGACCCAGGGCAAATTATCTGATTATAAAATAGGTGAGTAGCTCTTTAATAGTACGAAGATCTTTAACTCATAACCACTCAGAGACGCACTTTAACATGTTTGTAGTCTCTTAGAAAATCAAATTAAATTATAAACCTCTCTTACTTGATTCAAGTTGTACAGGCGTCATTTCCAACTGTAAGATACTGATGAGCAGCAAACAGAAAAAAACCTGAACAGCACGAGAGTTACTCCAAGGCTCTTCTGGTTTTCTGCTGGTTGCATAAGCCATTTCCACATTGCTTCTGAGTGGGAAAGGGTTAAGAACAAGGCCTAGTTGTTGCTTCTTCACATGACTCTTTACCCCTGGCCCCATTCCCTGCCTTCTATCTAAGGTGTTGTATCCAGATATGACCCTGGAGTTGAGGACAGTTAATCACCCTGTGTTTTTGGACAAAAATATTTTAACCACACTTTTTGAAGGTTTAGTAAAATGAACATAAAATGTAATTCCTACTTTTGGAATTCATCCAAAAACTTTACAAATTGAAATAAATCCCAATATAAACCTGTGTTTTGGCAGTTCAGCAAATGTTATGCCTGTATGTGTTTATTTTTTGCAGTCTCGTGTGATATTCTAACAAATGACTTGAAAACATCCGATGGAAAGCAACCAGGACTAAAAGATAAGGAAGAAGGCGAAAACAGGCTTAGTGAAAAAGCATTTGCATAAAAATACCAAATCAGGTCGCGTCACTGCCTTATGCAAAGATACTTGCTGTCACATTTGGGTGGTTGTATATAGCATTGTTTCTAATTTGACAGGTTTACTGTTTTGTTAATGATGTAATTTTTTAAATGCTTTTATTTTCATTATTCATAAGATTGTATTCTTGAAGTTTCACATAAAATTCTCTGTTTACAACATTCACGTTTTTTTTCTTCTGAAATTATGTTGCAATTTCAAGTGGCGTCATGAAATTAACACAATTTCTGGTTTTATCCGGTTTCATTCCTGCATATCAAAGCTTCAAATCATTGTAAATTGACTGGAAAACATTGATAAATTGAAAATATTTTAATTAAACATCTATGGCTGTCTAAAATGCCTCTTTTAACCTTTTCCCACTCAAAGCCAAAGTGGAATTGGCTTTGTGCAAACAGCATAAAACCAGAACAGCCTGCGAGTAACTCGCAGTCTGTTAAGATTTTATGCTTTTTGCTGCTCATCAGTATCTAAGGGTTAAACCTGAAACCTATAAAACTTGGAGTTAGTAAGAAAGGCCTTTAATAAAATTTAACTTTCTGAGGGACTACAAATGCGTAAAAATATGTATCTAAGTGGTAAAGTGTTTAATTGCTTGGTATTGGATAATGGTGTATTGGAAATGGTGTCTATCTAGCGACAAGGTCACAGGTTTGATCCCCACAGTTGGAGTGTTCTCTCGATCTCTGCTAAAGAGACCAAGTGCTGGTTCTACCAAGGAAACAGACTAGAAATTGTTCCAATAAGCCTTAGGCTTTCAATGATATAGAGCTGAAGTAGGTATAAACGAAATTGCTGAGTCACAAACTGCTGCTTGAGATAATGAAGGTTTGCCTAGAAAACTGCGTAAAATATGGTATTATTTGAATTTTGAATTAAACATCAAACTTGGAATGATCAAAATTGACTTTGATTTTCTCAAAACAAAACTGGTCATTTTCTAATGTGCATGTATTTGTGAAATATTTACTTTCCAGTGATTTTTAGCTCGGCTGGTTTCAGATAAAACCCGAGGTTTTGTTATAGCCAGCTCATTGTGTCTTCGCCGTACAGCGTCCGCTGTGCTAAAACCTTAACATTTGCTCTAAAATCAAAGTGCTTCCACCTACAACTTTGAAACTTGATAATGTAGATGCACCTTGATGAGTTCTACACACCACACCCATTTTTGGGTCACTAGGTCAAAGGTCAAGGTCACTGTCACCTTAAAAAAAAAATCTGACAAGCTTTCATTTATACAATACTGCACCCGCGGCCTAGCGTTGGCATCCGATATGCGGTGCTCTTGTTAATTTTACTATGTATTACCACAAAATGAACAGCAGACGTTTTTTCCGTGAATTACCACCTTATAAGGAGCAGATATTTTTTATTATTTTACTATGTATTACCACAAAATGAACAGCAGACGTTTTTAGCTCACCTGAGCAATAGCTCGGGGTGAGCTATTGTGATCACTCACCGTCCGGCGTCCGTCCGTCTGTCTGTCTGTCTGTCTGTAAACAATTTGTAAACATCTTCTTCTACTAAACCATTGAGCCAATTTCAACTAAATTTCATGTGGAGCATCCCTAGGTCATGGGACAAAAGAATTGTTAAAAAAAATTTGATCACATAACCAAGATGGCCACCATGACCATATATGGTAAAAACCTTAAAAAAATCTTCTTGTCAGAAACCGCTCATCAGATTTTCAAAAAATTTCACAGGGATGACCTTTGAAGGCTCCCCTGAAAAAGTTGTTCAAAGAAATTTGATTCGTCAAAAACATGGCCGCAGGAGCTCGTTAAACTTTGCATGTTTATTCGTTTTTGCCTATTTTGTGAAAACTTTCAAAAATCTTCCACATTTTTTCCACATTTTTTGTCCGATCCTTTCCAAATTTGCACAGTGTCTTTATATCAATGAGGAAACGAACCCTACAAAAAAATGAGCATTATTGGTCCATGAAGTACAGAATTACCTCCCCTTGAATTGAGAAAATGGTGTTTATGCAATAAAGTCCAAATTTTTCATCCAATTCTTTCCAAACTTGTAAGGATTTAGCATGGTTCAAACAAGGGAAACAACTACAGTTTATGCATGTTCTTTTTATTACAGATTTGCCTCCCTTTAATTCATTCAAAATCTCATTTTACAGCAGAGATTCCAAATCTGACCTGTAAATGAGCCCCATATTTACTGCCAGTGCTAGGTAACCTTTTCCCATTTGATCATTCTTAAGTATTGGTCTTGTAATGCTGCTACTGCATCTGCTACTACTACTGCTACTACTACTACTACTACTACTACTACTACTACTACTACTACTACTTCTACTACTACTACTACTATTACTACTATTACTACTACTACTACTACTACTACTACTACTACTACTACTACTACTACTACTACTTCTACTACCACTACTAGTACTACCACTACTTGTACTACCACCACCACCATCACCACCACCACCACTTCTACTACTACTGCCTCTACTACTACTACATTTACCACTACTACTACTACTACTACTACTACTACTACCACTACTACTACTACTACCACTACTACTACTACTACTACTTCTACTACCACTACTACTACTACTACTACTACTACTACTACTACTACTACTACTACTACTACTTCTACTACTACTACTACTACTACTACAACTACTATTACTACTACTACTACTACTACTACTACTACTACTACTACTACTACTACTACTACACCACCACCACCACCACCACCATTCACAGTGACAAAAAACGTATTCACACAATGGCTGCTACTACAACTTATAGCCCATATAGGGGGGCATGCATGTTTTACAAACAGCCCTTGTTTCTATGGGATTTTAACCACAACTGTTCATGTTTATCTCCGACACATATTTTTAGGTCACCTGTCATGAAGTGACACGGTGAGCTTATGTGATCGTGTGATGTCCGGCGTCCGTTGTGCGTGCCTGCGTGTGTCCGTGCGTCTGTCCGTCAACAATTTGTTTGTGTAGACAGTAGAGGTCACAGTTTGCATCCAATCTTGATGAAATTTGGTCAAAATGTTTATCTTGATGAAATCCGGTTTGGGATTGTATTTGGGTCATCTGGGGTCAAAAACAAGGTCACTAGGTCAAATAATAGAACAACCTTCTGTAGACAATAGAGGTCACAGTTTTCATCCAACCTTTATGAAATTTGGTCAGAATGTTTATCTTGATGAAATCTGGGTTGGGATTTTATTTGGGTCATCTGGGGTCAAAAACTAGGTCACTAGGTCAAATAATAGAAAAAAACTTGTGTAGACATTAGAGATCACAGTTTTCATCCAACCTTTATGAAATTTGGTCAGAATTCTTGATGAAATCTGGGTGGGATTGTATTTGGGTCATCTGGGGTAAAAATCTAGGTCAAATAAATAGAAAAACCTTGTGTTGACAATAGAGGTCACAGTTTTCATCCAATATTTATGAACTGTGGTCAGAATGTTTATCTTGATGAAATCTGGATTGGGATTGTATTTGGGTCATCTAGAGTCAGGAACTAGGTCACTAGGTCAAATCATAGAAAAACATTGTGTAGACAATAGAGGTCATAGTTTTCATCTGATCTTAATGAGTCATGTGAGCGATTCAGGGCCATCATGGCCCTCTTGTTTCTGTGAATTACCACTTTATAAGGAGCAGATGTTTTTTCTGTGAATTACAACCTAATGATGTTGACGATTATTATTTTACTGTGAATAGCCACCTACTGAACAGTAGACGTTTTTTTACTGTGAATTACCACCAAATGAACAGCAGACATTTTTAATGCGAATTTCCCATGTTATTTTACTGATAATTCTCTATAACAAAAATATAAACTACCATAAAGCCTGAAACAAAATGGGTTACTCTAAATTTATTCTCTCAAACTTGATGTGTTATTTGAAGTCCATTAAACTTGACTTGTGTGTTGATTAATTTTTCATATAAGATTGCTTTATCAAATTATATGTGTTTTACCTTTATGACATAGATCTAATTGAATCGACATAAAACATTATTTGTTGTTTTTTTGCCCAGAAAATTATACCACAAAATTTTACTTTGTTTACACTTTGAATTTCTTATGCAGTTTTATGGATCTGGGCTTGTCATAAAGAAATCGGGATACCATTGATCTTTTATCTCACAACAAATGAACAACAATGATCAACATACTCTGATGTACTAAAGTACACGTGAAGGATTGAAAAGACGACACATATCGATAGGGCACAACTGACCCAAAATCCCACTTTGGCCTTATAACTGAAAATGAACTAACCGGATGCATCAAAAACAAGCTGTTTTGTGGTCAAAGTTGACCTTTGACCTGTTCGTGTTACCTTGACCTTTGAGGTCTTGAGACGGGTGTAACACGAGGCCAAAGACCTATAAAATACATACGTATTCTATAGGTCTTTGACGCGGCACATCTAATTATGATGGTTGACATTGGTGCACGATTTTTTCATTCCATAAATATAAGCCAAAGTTATGGTTTAGACATAAATGTTTGCACAGATCGATAGATGCGCTTACCAAATCACCGTATCCAGTTTCTTCTCATTTGAAGCTATCCGTGCCTTCGATTCGTTCGTGAGAGCAGTCAAGTGTGACTTCACGTGAGTGTAGGGGAATGGGAACTCCTGTATCAAGCTATACACGTTCTCGGCAGTAACATCGCTACACCGCTGAACCATCGACCCCTCGGGGGCGGGACCACCATAGCAGTATTCCAGGAACCAGTCCAGGGCGGGGAAATCCAAAAAAGGTGGACACTTAAATCTGCGCTAGCAATGGCTACATTACGACAGAACCAGTCAAAGGAGGGGAACTCCTGGACAAAGTTAGACATGTGAGCCTCGTTGTGCGAAAACTGGGTGTAATGCATGTGCTTTAAGTGTCGCCTCCAATTAGCCTGTGTAGTCGCACATGTTAATCTGTAACAACACTTTCTGTCTTACCTGTAGTTTCTGTTAGAAGAAACTTACTTCAAATGAAAAATTATATGAAAGTGTCGGCCGTTATTAGCCTTTGCTTTTTCCAGGCTGTATAGGTTTAGAAGAAATAGTGTTTGCCAAGTAATCCATGAAGTCCCAGATTCGATCTAAATCAGGAAGCGTCTTGAGATCTCTTAAAATAGACTGTACTGGTTTTTCCTTCAAATTGGATGCAATGGTGTTTCTATAGGCCTCAGTTTTTCGATGCAATTAGGAAAAATCAAGCTGATTAACATACCTTCTTTCTAAAGGTATTACCACGGATCCTTGGACAAATGTAAAGCGTAGAACTCTATTTCATCTTTCGTGAAACGCCTCACCCAGCTTCGAATAAGTTTACAGACATGCTGCAAGTAAATTACGTTCTATGAATAAAAAGTAAAAAGGTTTTAGTGATGTTGCCATGTTGTAGATTTGGTGGTCCCATAAAGATAGGGAGATGGCATTGTTTGATCTCTATGAATACTTTAACCCGGAAAAGCAATTCCAAAACCTCAAAATACTCATAAAATATAATAAGTTCATTTTAAACTGACAGTCACGTTACTTGGCCCCATCTGGTTAAACTGCTATCAGCCACAGTCATCTTATCAAGTCTGAATCATTCTAATTTGGATATTTGTTGGTGCTTTATAGAAAGCAAGTTGTAGCCAAATGAAAATTTTTATAAAAAAGATTTGCCAATGTATACCTATCAGATTTAGATTTAACAGAGTAAGGCATGTAATACTTTAAAAAGCTAGCTCATATAGCAAGGCAGTATAAGTTCTCCTTATACCGAACCCTGCTACACTTACACCCTCCAGTTGGGAAATTCTCCCACGAATTTCCTATTGCCATGACATTAGTGGGACGTCTGACACACATGATGGGGTTTTTACGTCGGGCACCAATGTAACCCAACCAGAAAAATCCCCGACCACCATGGGAATCGAACCCGGGACCACTCGTATCCAAATCAGACAGTATCTCTACCTCGTCGCTATAAAAGCTAGTTGATATAGTAAGGCATATAGTAAGTTCCCCTTATACCGAACCCTGCTACACACACCCCCTCCAATTGTGAAATTCTTCCACGAATTTCCTATTGCCATGGCATACAGCAAGACAGTATAAGTTCTCCTTATACTGAACCCTGCTACATAAAGAGGAGTCAATGGCGACAAAGTTTCAAAATGCTTTCTAAGTATTCGTAACATTGTAGTATGTACAAGTAAGAGGGGGCTTGTAAATTTGTATGGGTCCCTATGGTTATTATGAAAAAAATAGACTTGATCTGGGAAAGTTGGGCAAAATGCATTAGAAAAAAAGAGTCGCCCTGATTAGCGGACTGCACAGACTAAATCTGGGACGACGCCTGCATAACGCTTCGTTCTCCCAGGATGTCACCGTATTGTACTTTTACGCGTTTTGGAGATTCCCAGAATTTGCATTCATATGCGACCCGGCAACCATAAAAAGCATTCTGGCAAAATCCTATGAAACGTATTGAAAAATGTACATGTATTGGTGTTTAAATGCCACTTTAGCACCTATAGATACATTGAAACAACATGTCTACTGCACAAATATATTTATTTTAATTGAATGTGTTTAAATTTTGCATTCATTTTGTTAGATCCTGCATGTGTCTTTTTGAGGTTTACAATAACGACCTCTTTTTAACAATAAAGTACATATTTATGTTATTGTTACGAAGATCGTCTTTTTAATAAATCTTGTATATATAAGTCATTCAAATTTCGTATTTTTTTATGACGTTTTCGTGGACACGTGCATTTGTGGCATTCTGATTGTGAAAAACAGAGCAATTTGTCACATGATTGGAAGGCTTTAGCAAACTCAGACCATCCGTGATGCTATAAGACTCCGTTTATTTTATTTTAAATAAGCGATCCACGTAATGTAACGAAATATAGCGATAGCATCTGAACTCTCCAAATTTTTCAATCGTCTCGCTTTATAATTATATCAACTTCTAACGATGATTAGCGGTCAAATGTCAAATTGGGCTATTTAACAGATTCTCCGTTCTGACCCATATTTCTGGTTCCAACACATTACCATTCTTTAGCGTAAAATTGCGGTAAAATGAGGAACCAGCTGTAAGTTGCGCAACAACACGAAAACGAAACAAGGAAAATATGTTGCGATTTCTGATCTAGGCCAAATACTTTTAACTACTGGTATTGTGAACTGCAATTGTAAACAAAGTCTTGAAAATGGAATCGATACAAACTGTACACGTTGACAGGTTTGACGTTTATTGATTAGACTAAGAAATATGTTTAATTGACGTTTAAATTACAGGGACTTGTTAATCACAGATTTTCGTATTTTTGAAAAATGACATTAGTCATTAATGAATTTAGGGCACGTTTGTTTGCACCAAACCTAGGTTTGGTTTGGTTTCAAGGGGCGAAACGAATTCCCCAAATCTACATACATCTTTGTAAAATTAATTATTTACATCATGTTTGTGTGATGGGCACTATTGTTTTGTTTAATGCTTCATCTTTACGCGTGACAATATTTTATTTCCCAATAAAATTACTTTTAATAAATATAGGTTACACAACACTTACAAATTGATTTCTGTTCTGGCCACTACGACTCAATATCCAATACCAAATATATTTTGGTCATAAATGTTGTCGTTGTAGTATATGTTACCGTCCTGAAGATTTGTTTCACATTTTAAAGTTCACTTGTTTGTTGCCATACTTAACATTTTCCACAACAAACTCGAACTGTCTGCCTACATGCAATCAAATCCAAACTAGGCAAATATTTACTGGACATTAGGCCCTGTAAAATGGGAAAAAATACAGGACCTCCTCTTTTTTTATAGGTCCTACTGGCTACAGAATATAATAGTAAAATAACTTGGTTTCATTGCTGGGATCAAGGTGTTAATGATATAAAATGATAAAATTATTGAATAGCTATCAATTTCAAGGTCACACATTTGTATCTGACGTTAAATAATAATACACGCCATACATGGTACTAGTCTTGTTTAGTTAAAACTTTTTTTTAATGCTGAAAGCATGTTAACAGTAAATATAAATAGGAATTGCTCCTTTGTAATATCTTAAGAACAATT
Organism: Dreissena polymorpha; assembly: GCF_020536995.1. Classification (NCBI taxonomy): domain Eukaryota; kingdom Metazoa; phylum Mollusca; class Bivalvia; order Myida; family Dreissenidae; genus Dreissena; species Dreissena polymorpha. The sequence goes on from NC_068361.1 coordinate 9,490,706, forward strand.
TCCAAAACAAAAGTAGCTGATACTTGTTTATCCAGGGTTCGCACAGACCTTGAAAAGTGCTTGAAATTCAAGTTTTATCTTGAAAAGTGCTTCAAAACGATCTGGAGTGCTTAAAAGTGCTTATTTTCAACTATAGCTTTGAAAAGTGTTTGAATGTGGTTGGAAAAGTGCTTGAAAATGAAATAACAACAATTAAAAATGTTAAAAACAGATTCATTATTTCCAAGCTTTCAGATAATTTCATGTCATATCGATCCGATGAAATTTATCAGAACAAAGAAATTCATTTATTTCGTGTAGAAGTTGTAACCTAAAATAGCTGTACACGATGCGTGCAAACCGTGTCAGATGATTTACACATGTTGCAATACAACTGTCCTGATTGGGCGCTTATTTCATCAAATCTTTAAATAGAATCATATGAGGAAATTCATTTGATACTTTTGAAAATTGCAAACATTTGTGTTTATGACTCTTATCGTCTATATTACCCACCCATAATTTGATTTTAAAAATGGAAATCGGGCATATATGGGATTATTGAGTAATGAATAAAAAACGGAGAAGTTGCATGTATGCGATTGAGACAATTGAAACGTATGTATCGGGGAATCTGGAGACTCGGGATAATACGATTACTACAATCAGTTATGAGTTCTCCTTGGCTTCAAACTGTTAATTGAATAATCAGACACTCAATTAAAACTCCTCCAGATGCGGTATCCTACAGCTAGGTGCGAATACTGTTTTCTTTTATACGCGGCGTTTTATAAGACAAAAACACTATCATGGGCATGGGGGTGAAATACATTATTCATTATCACTTTTAAATGAAAGGGATCAATACAATACGTTGGTGGAATGATGGCCTAACCACCTTATGGAATTATGTTTGTGAATCCGAATGTAAATGGTTAAACTGTAAGTCAGCATCAGATAGGGCTCTATTGAGGTCTGATTATGTCCAATGGCGAAAGCGTTTTGACGGAGCTGTTAAGTCTGCCAAACGGAAACACTGGGTCAAAACGCAGAATGATATGTTAGCAAACCTTGATAATGACCCTCAAACATTTTTGAGGGATATTGGTAAAGTTGGTGTAGGTCAAAGTAGAACTAAGCAGATCCCAATGGAAGTTCGTATGGACGATGGCTCATTATGTTCAGATAAAGAAATTGTTTTAAATAGATGGAAAAATGACTGTCAGAAATTATATAATAAAGCCAGCTTTACCTCTGCAGCAAACAATAATGTTACCGATAATAATGATACTGTGCCTATGGATATTGGAAATCATATGTCCCGTAATCGTTCATAGTTCATGGACGACACATAGTTGCTAACAATGTTCATTACTCTTAAATTACCGGTATGTAGCCTACTATTCGATATCTCGTCATGCGCAAATTGCCAAGATGACGAGTTTTGCGTTAACTCCCATTTTCTCGTGCCGCGCATGGGACAAGTCTATTCTATCTATTTATGTTAATTTCTCTGCATAATACAGGATAAAATATTCAACAACACCATGTATCAGTTTCTAGTCCAATTTAATGTCTAACATACTTAATATTTTCAGTTATACAAATACGTTGTGATTGCTACATGATTGTGTCTTTCTCGATTCGTGCGTCTCCAAGTCTAAACGCTAACTGTCTATTTCCCTCTAACATTTGCCCCGTGAAATTCAGTTATGAATTCCATTGGTCAGTGTTCTATGCGTGGTTGTTTCTTATTGGATACATTACTTAAGATACTGAATCAATGAAGCCCTGGGAACGGGATAAACAAACCACTAAAATATTTACAAGCTTTATCCAACCTTTTGATGAGAGATTTAACTGAATAAACACTATTGCCTGACCAATACAAACATACCTGGCCTTGTGTCAACTATACTATTCTTTAATCTCTCCCTCATCGATAAGCTTATTTGAACATATGTGCACTTTGTGACTGTCATGTTTACTGGCCATTTTGATAAAATTTTCAATATTTTTTTATATGAGGTAAATCCATATATTCCACCCATAATTTCTAACCATAATGTGACACAACTTATCGGATAAGTGGTATTTCACCCGTATACTAAAGTATGACATTTTCATTTCATTCTAAACCCGTAAATCCATGCTAATGACGATACATTATCAAAATCGGACGATACCGTCCTCTATAATCCTGTTTTTACATATATACTACATATACATTCAAAACATATTTCTCTATATACAAAATTTTGGGGGTCGTTAAGTCTCGACATCTATCTCGCTTTATTTTGCAGTCCATTCATTTACATGTGTTCAGCCATTGTCTGAAGGCACGTGAAAATTGCTTTCTTCATTGCGTTATTTGAACGTGAAGTCTTTTTTGTCAATTTTCGTTTTTTGTGTTTTAACGCTACCGCGTCAATTTGCATCTGATCGTCTGAAGAATCATTTTCAAACCTACGTACAGGTGAGTTTTGCGAATTACCGTTATTGTAATGCATCGTATCTGATTCACTGGAGCTTGACTGTATATCCGCGAATTGTTTGTTTCTCAAATGTTTTTGCAGTTCCGCAAGTGGAATATTTTCCTCGTTGTCCGTATTTTCTCTAATCTGTCGGGTCTGTTGCGTAATTACAGGTAACCCATGTACTGAGTTATTTGAATCGCTATCAGAAGATAATGTGTCGTCCGCAAAGGCTAAATTTGCTTTTCTAATCGGGCGCGTTAACGGTTGATTTATCACTGGCCATTCATCGATATTTGCGTGTCTTATTTGATCAGCGTGAACTTTAATAGTTGAGTTGTCTAACTGATTTTTTATTACGTATGTTAACGGCGACTTTTGTTCGATTATACGATAATATGGCCTCCATTTACTGTCTAATTTATTTGTACGTTGAAAGTTTTTGTAGTAAACGGGGTCATTGATTTCGAATTTAATATCTTTCGTATTTTTATTCGCATAATCAGCTTGTCTACGTTTCGATTTTTGAATTTGGGCACATACCTTTTTAAATGATTTGTGTTGTTCTTCTAATATTATTTTATGATAATCTTCACCGTGATATTTACGTCTAGGCTTTAACAAGTTGTCTATTGGAAGAATAGGGTCTCTATTAAAAAGTAAGAAGAACGGTGTGTGCTTCGAAGTCTCGGATGTACAAAATCTCATTGCCGCTAAAGACATGTTTAAATGTACGTCCCATTGTTGTACATTTTCTTGAACCCGTTTTGATAGTATATTATTCATAGTCCCATGTGAACGCTCGTTCATGCCATTAGACGCGGGATGATATATTGTCGTCTTTACGTGGTCAATGTTCATTGATTTAATTGTTTCAGTGAAAGCTGTGCTTGTGAATTCTTTTCCGTTATCAGTTATAATTCTTATAGGACAACTATGACGGCAATAAATCTCGTTCATTAACAGGTGTATTACGCTATCAGAAGACTTATCAGGCGATGCGAAAGCTTCTATGTATCCTGAGAATTGATCTACGAAACATATTATATATCTATTTCCGGAAAGCGTTTTCGGATATGGCCCGCATATATCTATGGAAACAACTGAAAACGGAAACGGCGGTATTGAGGTATCCGACGATATGGGAGCTTTAATTGCTTTTAAGTTTCTACTTTGACATATAATGCACTTAGATACATAATCATTCAATTCTTTGAACATTTTAGGCCAGTAATATTTCTCTTTTAGTGTCTGAAAAAGCCTTTGAGACCCAGGATGTCCGTTTTCATCATGGTATTGCTTGACAACTGAATCAGTCAGGTGTTTAGGTACGAACAGCCTGAGAGTAGGTTCCTCATCTACGTTTGATATGTAGTACAGTATGTCATCAACCGTTAAATATCTATCATCTTCACTCTTGTTCTGTTTCCCTAATCTTAATCTCGCTTTAATCTCAGATATATGAGGGTCTTTTTCTTGTTCTATTTGCATATTAAGCCCTGATATATTATTGTTCGACGCTGTGTCGTCGACTGGGATTGGCTGCGGGGTAATAATATTATCAATTATTTGCTTGTGGTCAATGTTTGTAGAGTCGATTACGTTAATTTCGCGTGTTTGGTCTTGTTCATTTATTTGCGAATTGATCGTAAAATGTTTATCGTTAATATCTAATTCTATTTCTGTTTGATCGCATTGATTATTCCTTATTTTGGTTTTTGGAGGTCGGCTTAAAAAGTCGGCAATAATATTCTTTTTTCCCGGTATATATTCAATTTTGCAGTGATAACCCGCTATACTTAAGGCCCATAATTGTATTTTCTTGTTTTGCATCGGACTTTCCAATAAATACTTAAGCGGCTTGTGATCACTCTTTATAACAAATTCAGCATTGTGTAAATAATGGTGTAATTTACTTAGACTGTAAAATATGCTGTAACATTCTTTTTCAATGGTACTATATTTGCATTGTGTGGGGCTTAATCTGTGCGATATAAAAAATATCGGCTTTTCGCCCACATAATCCCCGGTCTCTTTACTGTCGCATTTTTGAGTCAAACAGGCTCCGACGCATTTATCAGATGCATCCGTATACAGAATATAACCTTTTTTTGGATCAGGGTATGAAAGATAAGGGATTTGCGTAAATGAGTCTTTTAATTGTTTGAAACTATCTTCGCATTGTTTCGACCATTTAAATAGGACATTCTTTCTCGTTAGATTAATGAGAGGCTCGACTACTTCTGAATACGACGGACAGAATCTCCTATAAAATCCCGCTGCGCCTAAGATAGATCGTACATCGCGCACGCACTTTGGCCTAGGGAATTGTCGGATCGCTTCTACCTTTAACGGATCCGGCCTTATACCATTTTGATCTATGATGAAGCCTAGGTACCTAGTCTCTCTTTGTAAGAATTGACATTTTGATAGTTTTAGCTTTAGGTTATGTTTACTGAGACTCTGTAGTACTGTATCTACGTGTGATAAATGAGATTGCAAGTCAGGTGAAAATATTAGAATATCGTCTAGATACGCTACAGCGAAACCCTCACAACCCTTGAGTACTTTATTAGCCAATTCTTGAAATATAGCACCGGCGGAGGAGGCACCGAAGGGCATAACATTAAATTGAAATAGACCCCTGAATCCCGAAGCGAAAGTCGTTTTTTCTCTGTCCTCTTTATAGGTATTTGCCAATATCCCGATATCAAATCTAAACTGGTGAAATATTTACTTTTACCTAATAACGCCAATATATCATCTATTAATGGTAATGGATAGGCAATTGGTTTTGTTATTTTGTTTAATTTTCTAAAATCAACACAGAACCTTTTCTCATCTTTATTATCTTTATTTGAATCATGGTTATTTTTCTTTTTATCTACTAAAACAATAGGGAAGCTCCACGGACTTCTTGATGGACTTATTATGTTTGCGTCTAGCATTTCGTCGATGGCTTTATCTATGAATACCTTATTGTTTAATGGTGTTCGATACGGCCTTAATTTAATGGGCGGATGATCCCCTGTATCTATGGTAAATTCTATCGCTGAAGTTTGTGTTAATTCTAAATTATTTCTTGCGAAGAGAGTTCTGTGTTTTAAGAGTATCGGTAGAATATTTTGTTTTTGATTTTCATCTACACGTAAATCTGATAAGATTTCATCTTTAGATAAACCTGATTTCGGCTGATTATTTTTAATAACTTCTTGTACTGAGCATATTTCATTATCATTTACCGATTTTATTCGCCCTATGGCACAGTGTCGTCTAAGCCTTATTGTTTTGTGCGTATTGTTTATAATTAAAATGGGAAATTGCCTATCACGCGTTGTGTTGACGACTGAATTAACAATTGTTAAACCGGGTTCATTATCAAAGAAAGAATTGCTTATTCCATTGAATTCATAATTCGTATTTGAACGTATGCAGTTTCTTTTAGCTTGAGCAAAGAGTCTATATGCAGTTTGTGGTTTTAACACAGTATGCCTAGTTAATCTCGCTATCGTTGAAAGATGTACATCTTCTTCTAGAGGTACATAACAGTTATCAATCCTCAGACATCCTAAATCAAAGTATAAACGGACACCATTATCTTGTAAAAAGTCTCTTCCTAAAATAACATTTCTATTAACGTTACTTACTACAAAAACATGTGCTCTTTATATATGCTCCCTATTTTGAATCTCAATTTTACACATCCGTGGACATGTAATGAATTTCCGTTTACCGACTTTAGATTTACTTTTTTTATTATCAGTGCTGGTTTGTGTTTTAACATATCATAAGTACGTTTACTTATCAATGAAACTTCAGCGCCGGAGTCTACCAAGCTCCTAAATTGATAACCACCTGTTGAAATAACACAAGAATTTGGACTACCACACAAAGCGATATTATATGTCTCGACTTTTTCATTCTTACTATAGACCCCTTTTTGGTAAGAATTTCCTAGTTTTTTCGATTAATGTACGTTTTCCTTTGAGTACATTCTCTACTAAAGTGTCCTAATTTACCACAATTCCAACAATCAATTTTATCTTTCCAATTTTTGTCATATTCGTTCTTGCGCCTGTTACCGTTTTGATCTATCATATGACCCTTCCGCCCTACCGGATATGCACTTATCTCGCGTTGCCTACGGCGACAGATTTCAATAGAATGACCGTGTTTCTTACAATATGTGCAAACAATAGATGACCTAATATAATCGATACCTGTCTGAATATTATCGGTCGTAATGTTATCAAGTCCATTTATTTGTGATCGTAACTCAAACCTAGCTCTGACACTTTGCTCATGTATAGCGCTTTTTAAAGCATTTGATAACGTTGCATGATTTTCGCGCATTAATTTAAGTCTCAAATAATCGTGCGATAATCCGTCGATAAAAATTTCTACTAACTGTTTTTCTTTATATTCTAAATTTCCTTCAATATTTTCGTATGCATCCGTCGCAAGAGATAAAAGTCGTTCAGCGTATATTTGAACATTTTCGTCGGTCCTTTGTTTAGTCGTCTTTAATAATGAGAAAGCGTATTGTGGGTCTTGAATTTCTGCAAATCTTAATTTAAGCTGTTCCTTTAAATCTGTCCACGTCCCTGTCGAATCATCAGTCAAAAAACTATGTATGTAATCACTAACAAGCCCTTTACTAGATTGGTAAGCAACAAATTTTAATTTATTCTCATCTAAATTGGTAAGTGTTCCATATTTTTCTACATTTTTAATCCAATGTTTAAATTCTTTTGAATTTCCATCAAATGATTGTACCACCTGTGAAATAGTCTGAGTGCTTATGGCGGTTTTAACATCTTTAATTTGTTCATTTAAATTTTGAAATAATTCAGGGATTATTTGATTTGCCATTTTGATACAAGCGTTAGGAAATAAAACAGTCACTCACCGGAAGTTGCAGAATATGTGCGGTCTGATGTCGTTGTTCCCGGCTCACGGTTGTTGTTACTGGTTACAGAAGTTGCCGAAACGGAGTTTCTTTGCGTTGTTTTTCATGGCTTCGTAATCGTAAGTGGTAGTATTTGTTGTTCAAATCCTTGGTTCACGAGCACCATTTAACGTCCTGTGTCCCGTAATCGTTCATAGTTCATGGACGACACATAGTTACTAACAATGTTCATTACTCTTAAATTACCGGTATGTAGCCTACCATTCGATATCTCGTCATGCGCAAATTGCCAAGATGACGAGTTTTGCGTTAACTCCCATTTTCTCGTGCCGCGCATGGGACAAGTCTATTCTATCTATTTATGTTAATTTCTCTGCATAATACAGGATAAAATATTCAACAACACCATGTATCAGTTTCTAGTCCAACTTAATGTCTAACATACTTAATATTTTCAGTTATACAAATACGTTGTGATTGCTACATGATTGTGTCTTTCTCGATTCGTGCGTCTCCAAGTCTAAACGCTAACTGTCTATTTCCCTCTAACATTTGCCCCGTGAAATTCAGTTATGAATTCCATTGGTCAGTGTTCTATGCGTGGTTGTTTCTTATTGGATACATTACTTAAGATACTGAATCAATGAAGCCCTGGGAACGGGATAAACAAACCACTAAAATATTTACAAGCTTTATCCAACCTTTTGATGAGAGATTTAACTGAATAAACACTATTGCCTGACCAATACAAACATACCTGGCCTTGTGTCAACTATACTATTCTTTAATCTCTCCCTCATCGATAAGCTTATTTGAACATATGTGCACTTTGTGACTGTCATGTTTACTGGCCATTTTGATAAAATTTTCAATATTTTTTTATATGAGGTAAATCCATATATTCCACCCATAATTTCTAACCATAATGTGACACATACAAGTTGTAAAAAAATGCTAACAGAGGTAAGGCTGCTGGTACTGATGGTATTCCATACGAGGTGTTAAACAATAGAACAGCGATAGGTTTCTTACACGAATTGTTTAACGTGTGTTTTAGGACAGGAAGGATTCCACACGAGTGGGGAAAGGGTATTATTAACCCTATCCCTAACGCGTGTACAGCCGACCCTAGAGATCCTTTATCATACAGGGGCATAACTCTTGCTAATACTATGTTTAAATTGTACAGCTCTGTTTTAAACAACCGTCTATACAAATGGGTCGAAGATAATGATAAGGTGGTCGACGAACAGAATGGATTTCGTAAACAACGTAGTACAGTAGATCATCTCTCTTCTTTTACCAATCATGTAGATACCAGGAAGAGGCTGAATCAATCTACTTTTTGTGCATTTATTTATTTAAAAATGGCATATGACTTTGTTGATAGAGATATCCTATGGAATAAACTGAAACACATTGGTATTAATGGCCCTATATTGAATGCATTTAAGTCTTTATATTCTTCAGTTTCTTCCTGTGTTTGTATCAATGGCTACGTCACAGACTGGTTTAACGTTACGTCAGGTTTACGTCAGTGATGTTCAAGCTCGCCGACCTTATTCAACCTCTTCATCAACGACCTGGCCGTGGAAATGAAAGCCTGTGGTAGGGGCGTTGATGTCGGGGATGAAAAAGTGTGTATATTGCTATTATGCAGATGATATGGTACTGCTTGCAGACAATGAACAGGATTTACAATGTATGATAAACAAAGTGTATGATTGGTGTGTAAGCAATTTCATGTCTGTTAATATAAGTAAAAGCAACATTGTACACTTCCGACGAAAGGCAAAAGCTAGAACAGATTATCAGTTTTTGTATGGCGATGAGACGTTATCCTTTGTTGACCAGTATAAATACCTTGGCTTAGTCCTTAATGAGCACTTAGATATTAATGTTACTGTTAAAATGGTTGCTCAAAGTGCTAGTAGAGCACTAGGTTTGTTAATTGCAAAATATAAATCGATGGGTGGAATGCCGTATAGAGTATACAGTAAATTATATGAGTATGGTATGGTCGGTCATAGACTATGGGGCAGCGGTATGGGGAGATAAAACGTGTTCATGCATTAACGCCGTTCATAATAGAGCTATGCGATTCTTTGTGGGTCTTCGTAAATATGCACCCACTGCCACTGTCTCTGGGTATATGGGCTGGCAACAACCCGAAACTCGCCAATGGATGGCTGTCAGTCGGCAATGGCACCGATTAATGAACATGGATAATGCAAGAGTTAATTACACAGTTTTCAAATGGTGCAAGGGCAGAAGTACTGTCTGCAGAAATTGATGTTTTTCTGTTGCAACCATGTTTCGGTCTCTACAGGTAGACGTGTACAGTAGGGACTGTAGCTCGGTTAGCAAGCAATCATGCTAAGGGAAGTGTCAAATGAGATAGCTAAGAGACACATGTACAACTGCCAGTTATCCATTGAGAGAGAAAATAGTGTAACCGGCAATGGGCATAATAAACTTAGAACATATAGACATAATAACGTTTTTATGAGCCTGAACTTTATTGTACTATAAACATGCCTCTATCTCACCGATCAGCAATTGCTAAATTCAGATGTGGAGTTGCTCCACTTAAAATAGAAACTGGTAGATATATTGGCCAGCCACTGGAAGAAAGGTCATGTCCGTTTCGTGCCAATGTAATAGAAAATGAAGCACATGTTATCATACACTGTCCCGAATATATAAGTGAACGAAACTCCCTATTTATGAAGGCCAATGCATATGATAGCAACTTAAGTCAACTGGCTGACTGTGATAAATTTAGATTGTTATTCTCCACCAATGCAATTGTTGGAGATGTTGTCAAAACCTGCTTCTTAATTTTAAAAAGTAGAAATGCAAAGCTGTAAAGAAAGTTTTAATATTGATGTACATACACATTTGACTTTTTTGTTGTATATGACGTTTCTTTGCATGGCATATCTTAGCTTGTCTTATATTATTTTATCTCTGTATAAATGTACTTGCTTTATATTTAACTAAAAGATTTTATGTGCTTTAACAGGATGTTTTAGTATTAGAAAGGGGCACTTACAGTGTAAAAGCACTGCAAATGCTAGTTCTAATGATACGTTTTATTTTATGTATTTGAATGCTTACATTATAGTCTCTTATAATTCAAAAATGAATTGCATGGTTAACCCTGTTTGTTAATTGCTGTATGTATGTGAAACCATGATGAGACTCTAATAAAGATATTTTTTACGTTTATGTTGAATTATTTTATTTTAAGCGAATACGATGAACACGGTGGTATATATTATGGGTCTGCGGTGATTCGCGGTGTTCGCCTTATGGCAAACGGCCCCGCGACATTTGATCTGAACACTCATCGCGGGGTTCATATTGGTAAGCGAACACAGTGAGATGAACATCGCAGCGATTGGCGTTGTTTTAAGTACACGGTGCCTGTACTAAGGGTAAACATACATATTATCATGTCTTTTCCATGAGTCCGAAGTCGTAGGTTTTTTTTCAAGATTTATGACAGTTCCGATCTGTTTATACTAGCAGGTACTTGATCGGTACGTGTTTTATAATGTAAGGGAGGTAACTGCTACTCATCTGTCGCCAATTGGTCTACTTTTTTGTATGCATTATGCCATTACGGTGCTGACATATGCCAGCAAATAAGTGCATTTTTCAGAAAGGGTTGCTTTTGAAGTACCCTTGGGTTATTGACAACGCCAATTCTAAGTATGCAGATCAGATAAAGAGATGTCTAGCATGGGGGAATCCGCGTTATAAAACCGACCGAAGAGTGAACATTTAGAATACATATTCAATACAAATAACGGGTTTTGTTTTGGTATGTGTAATGCCTTTGGTCAATTACGGTACTATATCATAATGAAATATCTTACTTTTGATTAAAACAGTTGTTACGGTATCAGGGTAGTGCATACTGTTGTAAGTCACAAAGAATGTTAAGCAAGAAGGGACCAATTTAGCGAAAAATGTTGTCAGTATTGGACACTAAAATAATATACATTTTTCAGTATGTCGGACTAAAAAAGTGCTTGAATTTAGATTTTTTTCCCCTTGAAAACTGCTTAAAAAGTGTTTGAATTTCATTCAAGAAAATATGTATGAACCTGTTAGCGCGCATGTCAGGTATGAGTCTGGTCAATGCAGCCTAAACCGACAACGGCCTCGATAAATGACAACCGGACTGTTTCACGCATGAACATTGATAGCCAAGATAATAACGGTTTGGATGACAATGATCATTATTATACATTACTATTGCTAGTAAAACAACACAAATTGATATCTGCATCATTTAAATTGTTATAATCAGATTAATGATAGTCTTGTTAAGCGACTAGGCCGTCATGAATTTGGACCGTCCTGACCCGCATTCGTAAGATGCACATAAATGGACCAATCAGGTGCCCTCGGAAAAAGCGTTGGCACGGAAAAGCACGTGTAAAAGACGCTATTGCTATTGTTGCACCTCAGAAAACTTTCAGAGCCATAAACAAACCTACATTAACCTATGAATTTGTTGTTCTTTTTACCTGACAATCGGTCCTGTAAATTTGACAGACAGGCCGGACCTTACACAATTTTACAGGACATGTCCGTCGGTCCGGCCATGTTTGGCCAAGACTGCTACATGTATTCAACTACCCAAATCTACCAAAATCTTACAATATCTTCCCGTCATTGACCCAAATCTACACAAAATTTATACAAATAATTATTTTACATCACGTTTGTGAGATGGGCACTATTGTTTTTTTAATTCTTCATCTTTACTCGGCATGTAATTTTCCACATGCAGGTGGTTAGCGTGTTTCTATGATACCTAAATTGTTACATATATATTTAATTTTATTTTTTTTCAGAAAAGTTAATTGTTCGTTATAATTTGATTATTTATCATTCAAAATTATGTTTTCACTCATTAATATCATAGCCACACGCTATCCACATGTGTCATTCCCCCCCCCCCCCCCAAAAAATAAAATAAAATAAAATACACATCAAATATAGGTTACACACCACTTCGCTAATTGATTTCTGTTCTGGCTACCCAATAAATTGTGGTCATACATGTTATCGCTGTACTATAAGTTATTGTCCTTTAGAGCAAACGTGTTTTACATTGTTATGTTTACATGTATTTGTGTGTTGCCGTATTCAACAGTTTTAACAATCAACTCAAACTGCATGCCCATTCAACTACCTTAATCTACCCAAATCTTACCAAATCTACCCAAAATTGACCTAAATCTACACAAAGCTTAAAAAAATCATGTTTGTTTGACGGGCACTTTTATTTCTAAATGCTTCATCTTAACTCGTGACAATATGTAATTTTCTAATAAGACATTACTTGAATAAATATGGGTTACAAACCACGTACAAGTTGATTTATTTTCTGACTATTCTGCTACTGAATAAATTGTGGTCATGCATGCTATCGTTGTAGTATATGTTATTGTCCTTTAGATCAAACTTGATTTACACTTTGTATGTCCCCCACTATAGTAGTGGGGGACATATTGTTTTTGCCCTGTCTGTTGGTCTGTCTGTTGGTCTGTCTGTTTGCGCCAACTTTAACATTTTGCAATAACTTTTTCTATATTGAAGATAGCAACTTCATATTTGGCATGCATGTGTATCTCATGAAGCTGCACATTTTGAGTGGTGAAAGGTCAAGGTCAAGGTCATCCTTCAAGGTCAGAGGTTAAATATATATGGCCAAAATCGCTCATTTTATGAATACTTTTGCAATATTGAAGATAGCAACTTGATATTTGGCATGCATGTGTATCTCATGGAGCTGCACATTTTGAGTGGTGAAAGGTCAAGGTCATCCTTCAAGGTCAGAGGTCAAATATATGTGGCCCAAATCGCTTATTTTATAAATACTTTTGCAATATGAAGATAGCAACTTGATATTTGGCGTGCATGTGCATCTCATGGAGCTGCACATTTTGAGTGGTGAAAGGTCAAGGTCATCCTTCAAGTTCAGAGGTCAAATATATGTGGCCCAAATCGCTTATTTTATGAATACTTTTGCAATATTGAATATAGCAACTTGATTTTTGGCATGCATGTGTATCTAATGGAGCTGCTCATTTTGAGTGGTGAAAGGTCAAGGTCAAGGTCATCCTTCACAAGGTCAAGGTCATCCTTCAAAGTCAAACATCATATAGGGGGACATTGTGTTTCACAAACGCATCTTGTTATGTTTATTTGTTTGTTGCCATACTATCCAATTTCAAAAATCAACTCGAACTGCCTGCCTATTCAACTACCTAAATCGACCAAAATCGACCAAAATATATACACATCTTGTAAAAGTAATTAGTTTACATCATGTATTGTTTTTATTAATGCTTCATCTTACACAATTGATTCTCCCTCTGCTTTTCAAGGCATATGTCACTACCTATGACATGAACCATAAGGGCTTGGGACCTTCTAGCTTTTATATAAGCAAAACACACAAGAATTAATCACTGTGTAATGCTCAACAAAGGCTATGCAGCATTAAGATGTTTTGTTTTTTTCATTGTTACTTTCACAGTTGATATTTATAGTCCAAAGCACAGAACCGGAAGATTAAGCTTCTTGTTGTACTGTCTCCGGAACTCCCCTGCCTGCTCAGCCCCCAGCTTCCTCTTCCTGTAGTGCTTTGTAGAGTACGGCAAGTAAGGTTCTGCTGGGACTGAAATCGACGAAGCCAGTGCCAGGTCAGGGGCGGGAGCAGTCACAAATCGTACTTATGGTGCCGGTGCAACGGGCACCGGCACTTCTGGCTTGAACTTATCTGTTGGAATAATTCGTCTATTATAAAATAGTGCCCATATAAGCCGAATCTCGTGTATCGCATATATATTGTCAATATATATCAAAATTATTATGAAATTAAGTTAATCTGTACTCTGTTTACTAATGCTAGCATAATCTTGCAGTGTTGCAGTGTTATAATTAATGTGTCGATGGCAGCAATATTAATAATAAAAGCACTGAAGGCACTGTAGGTGTTCGTTGTTGTAGTAGAAGTTTAGATGCAACTCAGTTTAAAAATTATGTTATAGTTTTTTATATTGCAAGTTTTAAATGAACACAACCCATTCAAATTTAAAGCACAGGTCCAGATATGTTTTTTAAATCATCAATAAAAAATCATTAATAAAAATATCATTTAAGCTTAATTTTGGGAAAACAGGCCTTAATGCATATGCATAAATTGTCATCCCAGTACCAGAGACTCTCTTTAATCGAAAAACATTATAAAATCAGAGATGTCTTCCTTGATAAGCTTGTGTGCATTGTACAGGCTTATCAGTATGCACAGGCTAATCTTTTTTACATGCATTAAGAAAAAGAAAACGAGCAAGTATCGCCGCGACTGTCAAGAAAAAGATCGAGTATCGCCGCGACTGTCAAGAAAAAGATCGAGTATCGCCGCGACTGTCAAGAAAAAGATCAAGTATCGCTTTGTGTGTCTAGTGTCGCCCGAGATGTGAGAAGTGCGAGGTGGCACAGTCCGGATTGCGTAGTTACGGGATATAAGCCCGACATCGTTAATTTACATTGTATTACGCGTTTAAGATCGAAGTTGTAAGGTAAAGTCCTTGAACAATTAATTCATAAAAAAGTTTCATGTTATTCTTTTATTGAAATTTTACTGGTCATCTGATTTTGTTCAGTACTTCCATTTTACAGTTCGCTTTTGATAATGGCAATGCGCTTTTGGTACGCGGTTATTGGCTTTTCTGTGTTCGTTACGTACCTTGATTTAGCTCTATCTTACTTCTTTTTAGACATTAGTTGGTCTTTTCGACACAATTCTATAGCAACCACAGGAAGCAATATATATTTGTCTCCAAATTTATTACACAGGTAGCTTTGATTAGTTTTAATTGGTGTAGATTTGGATAGATTTGGGAAGATTAATAAGTAAGTGGTGTGAAACCTATATTTGTCACGAGAAGAATGAAGCATTAAACAAACAAGAGTGCCCATCACACAAACATGATGTAAAATAATTATTTTTATGTAGATTTGGGTAGATTTGAGTAGATTTGGGAAGATTTGAGTAGATTTGGGTAATTCGTGCCGCCGCCTTTTGGCCACCTCACGTCCCTTTCTGACCATAACTGCTTTATTAAAAGCAGCAATTGACTCAAGATATGATGAGAGCCTCTCCTGCTGCACTTATTCACCCATAATTATTTGTTCCTGCGTACGTAAAGTTTGAAGACCGAATAACAAACGTTGAAAATTGCGGGCTTCGAGAGGTGTATCAATAAACATGTTTATTCGATTTACGACTTCCGGTTTTGCGACATTCAAAATATATATATAGAAGCCATTTAACAGAAATTTGACATAAATATAAACATAAAACATTTTTAGAAAATAGCCGACAACGACCGATTTGGCGTTAAAATTCCCGGGTACGTTAAAGTATGTTTCCGGTACTCGGGGTACATGTAAGTATACTTACATGTACCCGGGGTACATGTAAGTAGTACCCGAGCCGACAATGACCAATCGAGCGTTAAAGCCTTATTAGCTACTCTTGTGACAGTTTTAGTTATAGATGCTTTTGTCAATTATAATGCCAGCAGCAATTAAAACATTTTTTTCCATTTTCAGGTAATAGTGGATCAAGCACCTCAACTGAACCACTGTACACTGCAAATAATAATCAGAAAATGTAAATTCTTAGTTTATAAATTTAGTTTTTAGCTCACCTGAGCTTCACACGGGGTCTCATTTATAATTAATGCTTGGATTTAGATTAAGATTGAGCTTGTCTCCTATATAAATCAGAATTGCCTTCAGTAAAGTGTATATTAATTTTAAATGAAAGTTCAACCTCAAACACGTCACGGTGATGTTGTGGATGAGGTGTCCGCCCAGCGATCAGGAGTTTGTGGGTTTGTTCCCTTCTCGGGGAGCGTTCTCATTATCTCCACCAAAGACACCAAGTACTGGTTCTTCACAGGAAACAAACTTCAAAGTGTCTCAATAAGCCTTGTCTTGAATTTCTACATATCATATGATATATAGTCTGAATTGTATGTACACAAATCACAATTATTTACATATTTTAAAGCATTTCGATTTTTTTTTAAACTTGAATCCCTGTAACTTCTAAAATGTGGTTCCAGTCATGCCACTTTAAAACACCCGCACATAGTTTTCAGAGACTTTCATAAAATTTCTATATCATCCCTGGAATTATCAATTTAATAGTAAATATTAAGTGTTGTATCTCAACAAAACATTACAAATACATTGCGATCATATTTCGAATTGAAACAACAATACAACGCGTTAAAAACAAGTCTTTGATATCTATATTCAGGAGAGACTGTGTGTGACATCATCAATAAACCCATTTCCCAAAAATCTTCAAGCTGTTGAAAACCCATGTATAAATGGTGTCGGTTTTTCATCAAACCTTTTTTATGTGAATGTCGAGTCAGTTTTCTGGGTCAATGTCTAAGGAGTTTAAAGGGGCCTTTTCACAGATTTTGGCATGGTTTGAAGTTTGTTATTAAAATTAATGATTTCTATTGATAAATGTAAACATTTGCTCTAAAAAGCTAAAGTAAAAAATCAAGAATAAAATTTAAAAAAAGAAAAAAAGTAACTCTCAACAGGGCTCGAACCACTGACCCCTAGAGTTCTGGCGTAAAAAGTCTCCGACTTACACTTCTCGACCATTCTTTCGCATACAATGTTGGATGTATTTTAAAATATATATAAGTAATCATAGTAGTTTCACAAAATATAGCGACAACAACAGAACTCTCCAAATTATTCAATCGTTTCGCGTTGCAACGCTTTATAATTTTCAGGTTTTTAAATCGTCAAAAGATGCATATAATGCCTATATTAGAGCATGGTTAATGTTCAGTATTACTGCTTCCTCACAAATATCATAAATTAATCGAAAATTTGCGAATCTGAAACAACTTTTTAAAATTTTATCAATTTACCAATACATGAAAACGCCCCTTTAAGATGTAAGTGCAATCATATGGCCATTGAATAATTTGACTGGCTATGAGTGTGAAGAAATAAATTCTGTTTGCTTCAATTAAAAGAGACGGCTTGACAGGTATTGCTTTCTTATGCACTAAACTGAAAATTAGGACGAAATGAATTTCACAAACCTAAATAAGCTTACTTGGAGAAATGCTGACATCTTCTTTGCGGAGCCTTTGAGAATCAATATTTTTTCCCTATCCTAATTGGGCTTAGATCTTTACTAGCCCAGACTGAGCATTTACTAACTAGAAATTGTCATTCAGACGTTCCTCTGTTTCGATCCCGAACAGATATTTTCACAACTATGGTAGACTTTTTATGCAGGGTTGAATTCAGCAAATATGTGTTAACACTACTGCATGTAAAAAACCTGTTTGCTGCGTGTACATGTATATAAAGGTATAAAACCTTAAGCTCACAGCCATGGTGAATTAATTATGTATTTATATCCCCAATCTGCTTAAACAGGATAGAGGGGAGTATAACATTCACTTTCACAGCTTTATATTAACAGGAAAACATCATGCAAATGGGTGTGTAGTACATGAAAAGTAAAGTAGTACTACATTGGTAAAGTTTGTGTATACAAAAGACAGACAATAGACAGACTGACAGCCAGAGAGAAGGATAGGGACAGACAGACTGACAGACAGACATTTTGAATCCAGTTAAACCCCCTCAGCTTTGTTGTGAAGGAATAATACATAATTAAACCATTGAAGCAAAAGATTCACAAATCAAAAAAAAAATATCAGTTAGATTATATTTAATTTGCATGCATCCGTGATTACTAGTAAATGCTCGGTTTTGTCGAGCATATATAATTATGTGACATTATTGATTTGTATGCTTTCCTTGATTAAATGCTTTGTTTTGTCTAACATATATAGGTCTGTGACATAATTGATTGGGATGCTTTCTTTGATTAAATTATTACTTTTTTCTAACATAAATAGGTCTGTTACGTTATTCATTTGCATGCTTTCCTTTATTAAATGCTTGTTTTTGTCTTACATATATAGGTCTCTGGCATAATTAATTTGCATGCTTTCCTTTATTAAATGCTTAGTTTTGTCGAACATATATAATTCTGTGACATTATATATTGGTATGCTTTCCTTGATACAATGCTTGGTTTTGTTGAATATTTTTAGGTCTGTGATCTGTGACTCTGAAGAATACGTCTATGCAGATGCCAAGTCAGAAATAAGAGCTGCAAGTGATGTAGAGAGGGATGAATGTGAAGAGGAGGACGATGACTACTATCAGTCTGATAGCTCTGATCATGAAGATGAAACAATGCATCATCTCTTGCAAAGAGATTTAGATATACTTACATTTCTGTATGGTGACAATTCTGTGCAATACAGAAGGTTTGTTAATTTAGATGATGTTGATGTAGATTTACACATTCCAATAAGATTTCTGGAAAGTATTTTTGCTGATGCTTGGAAAGTGAACAAAAGTGAACCGTTAATTGTGAGGCTTCATTTGTCATCAGGTTTATACATTGAGTCATCAAGAATACCAGACATTGCAGTATTTCAGCCTTCAAGTACAAAGAATTTTGGATTTTGCTGTCAGATTCAAAAGATTATTGAAACATATTTAGCTCAGCATTGGGCACAATTATACCGTGAATATGTAAAATATTGTGAAAAATCTTTTGCACAAATGGAGACGGAAGACATAAGTTCTAATTGTGCTACATCTGTCGCACAGCTTATTGATATGGGGTTTGAGAAAACTAAAGCTGAAAATGCATTGACCATTGCTGGTGGACACATTATTGAAGCCTCAAATTTACTGTTAGAGCACCCTGATAAATGTGACTCAGATGAAAATTTACATAAGTCAGCAGTGGGCACTGAAGACACACAGCTCAAGCATTCCAATGGTACGAGATGCCTCCTGAACAAGTCCGGTTTAGTAAAGAGGCAATCATCACAGCCAGGTGAAGTCACTAAAACAAAGTTTTGGAAACATTTAAATTTCAAGCGAACAATTAGTCACGTTGGAAGTACTGGTCCCATTAAATGTATGGAGGACCTAAACCTGATGCCTTTACAAACTAAAGATGGATGTGATGTTCAAATTGCACCCAGTATTGCAGATGGGTTTTTAGTTCAACTTTTCCGTTATGTTCGACAAAGAATACCCACTGTAAATGAATACTGTGTGATTTGCGATAACAGGCACATATTTCACAATAGTGCAATGTTAAAGCCAACAGTTTGCCAGAGAGAATTGTGCGTGTTTGCATTCCAGACACTGGGTGTCATGGCCAATGCTGCTGAAGACATTGTCACAGATGCTGAAGTTATTGACTTGCTTATCCACATGACACGCCTTGCAAATCAAGTCGACGCGAGCTGATATTTGATCCCTTTCCTACTGTTATAAATCCTGGTTATCCAAGTGAGCTCTTGTTTAACCCAAAAGAGAAAAACTTCAATTTAGTGCAACAGGTATTTAGAAGGGACTTAGTCTATAATTATGTTTCGCAAAGTTAATTTTATTTTTAGCTCGGCTGTTTTCCGAGAAAACCTGAGGTATTGTCATAGACAGCTCGTCATGTCGTGTCGTCCGCCGTCCGCGTAGTGCTTAAACCTTATAATTTTGTTAACCTTTTGAACATTAGCTCTAAAATGAAAGTATTTTCACTTACAACTTTGAAACTGTATATGTAGCTGCACCTTGATGAGTTCTACACGCCACAAAAATGGGTCACAAGGTGAAGGTCACTGTGACCTGTAAAAACAATTCTGACAAGCTTTCATTTATTTAAAACTGCATTCGCAGCCGAGCGCTGGCACCCGTTATGCGATGCTCTTGTTCTACTCCCAGCTGTGGGCTTAGAGTGATTGTTCTGACCATTTTTAAACCAACGACCGGATTTTGTCTAGCAGCAATACACAACTTTTGTATCAGCACAGGTGTTGCAATCTTGCCATCCAATTCCACTCAAACATCTAATGCGACGTTTACCTTATATTGAAAATACTGTTACACAATGTAACGCCTATTTACTCAAATACATAGTGAAACTATGGAAACATATTTGAACTTTGAACCTTGTAGTAAAACACCCAACATAATCTTGCTCAACCATTACTACTTACTGCAGTTACATTATGTTAGTCCAGTATCCCTCATACCAAAAAGTATTTGTTGTTTAAAACTTTTGACTCAATTTGAATGTGTGAATTTATTTGATTTTTTTGCAATCCCACTCTATCATCTAATGTGACACTAAACTTATATATTTGAATTTCTTTGTCATAAAACAACTAACAGATTATTGATCTGAACACACGATCAATACTTGTGACTGCAGTCATTTATGTTAGTCAATTATCCAACATACTAAAATATTGGTTGTTCAAAACTTTTGACTCAATTAATTGATTTAGGTGATTGACAGTATTCCTGCTATGGACAAGATGATTGGCAAGTCTGCTTCACTGAAGAGAGATATGGATGCAACCAATCCATTTATGTATCCATTCTTGCAGTGGATTATAACAAGCAATAGGTTGGTTTTTGTTATCTATTACTTTTTAAATGATTTACAAGTTTGAATTAGGAGAAATGTTAGAAGACTCCCTTCGGTTTTACCAGAGGGGAATACCAGTAGAGGTTTACCATAATTTTTTTGTTTGTCTTGTCTGTACCAAAACATTAATAAGTCATTCAAAAGTCTTAATAGGCAGTGTGCTGAACTGTGTGAGGCATTATTACTTTGAGGTCTTAAATTTAATCATAAAGAATAACTAGGCAGTGTACTGGACTGCTTCTTACATAATCACTTTCAAGTCTAACATTGTCATTTAAAAGCCTTACTTGGTGGTGTGCTAAATATTGCGTTATGTTTTCACTTTCTGCTCTTGAATTGACATTGTTAAGCCTAAATTGGCAGTTTGCTGATCTATGTGCGATATTCTCAATTTCAAGCCCTAACCATAGTGTCATTGCAAAGCCTAATTATGTGCAATATTATCAATTTCAGGACTTAAATTGCGATTGTTAAGCGTTACAAGGCAGTATGCTTATCTATGGACAACGTTCATGTCTTTTATTGTGATTGTAAACCCTAATTAAGCAGTTTGCTGATCTATGTGTGACATTTTCACTTTGAGGTCTGTCATACTCAAGCCTTACTAGGCAGTGTGCGGATTTTTATGCCCCCGAAGGAGGGCATATAGTGATTGGAGCGTCCGTCTGTGTGTCTGTCTTTCCGCCACACTTTGCGTTTAGGTTTGCGTTTAGGTTTCGAAAAATGCTCATAACTTCTATGTCGCTTCAGATAGCAACTTGATATTTGTCATGCATGTGTATCTCATGGAGCTGCACATTTTGAGTGGTGAAAAGTCAAGATCAAGGTCATCCTACAAGGTCAAAGGTCAAAAAAACAAATCCAATGGAAGTAATAAGCTTCAAAGGGAGATAATTATCTGTACCTGACAAATGATAAAACAAACATTAGTAAATGAAAGCGGCGCTGTAGGGGGCATTGTGTTTCTGACAAACACATCTCTTGTTTCTAACTCATGTTTTAAATTCTCATTCTAGCGCCTAACTTGCTAGTATGCATATCTGTATGTTACATGCTCACTTTCATGATTTACATGGTCTTTCTAATGCCTTACTAGACATTGTGCTAAACTGTGTGTGATCTTATCGTCAGGTATTAAATTGGTGTTGTTAATTCTAACTAGGCAGTGTTTTGAACTATGTGTGTGGCCTCCTCACTCTAAGGTTCTACATTGGCATTGTAACGCCTTATTAGACTGCTGATTTTTGTTTGACGTTGTCGCTTTAAGGTCGTGCATTACATTTTATTTTTTTATTATCAGGTCTTGAATTGTCATTCTACATAAGTCAAAGTGTGCTGATTTATGTTTGACATTGCCACTTTCAGGTCGCAAATTTGTTAAGCTCCCAAACAAAAGGCAGTTGCTGTTCATGAACACCAGTACCTGCTAATATCTAGTGTGACATTGTCACTTTCAGGTGGCATATTGTCAAGCTCTCACACGCGAAGCAGCTGCCGTTCATGAGCACACCACACCATTTTCTACTCATATTAAATGTTACATTGTCACTTTCAGGTCGCACATTGTCAAGCTCACATACGAGAAGCAGCTGCCGTTCATTAACACGTCACACCAGTTCCTACTCATATCTTGTGTGACATTGGCACTTTCAGGTCGCACACTGTCAAGCTCCCACAAGACAAGCAGTTGCCGTTCATGAATACGCCACACCAGTTCCTGCTCATATCTAGCCCACCTGCTAAGGAAATGGTCTTTCAGGCAGCCAAACAACAGTATGACAGTACATTTGCATTTCACGGCTCAGCTATTGAAAACTGGCATTCGATTATCAGGTTGGTATCTCTTCATATATCTATTTCTGTATTTGCCAGGTGCAGCTCTAATTATTTATATAGGTTAACCAAACTTGACAGAACTGGGATAAACATTCAGCATTTATTTATAAAGAAACTGACAAAAAACTGTCTAATTATTAATTGATAGCAAAATTTAAAGTGTATTATGTTTTATTTTTGAAAAATATCGCCAATTTTTACTTATACAAGCACTAATTCTCTTCTTATTTACTCAAATATAACTTCTTTGTTTGCTTAATAATTTTTCGACAGTTTATGATTTTATTGTTACTTTTTAGCTCTCCTGATTGCTCAGGTGAGCTTTTGTGACCGGTCTTTGTCCGTCGTCCGTCCGTCGTCCGTCTACATTTGATCGTAAACACTCTAGAGGCCACATTTATTGTCGGATCTCCATGAAACTTGGTCAGAAGATTTGTCCCAATAATATCTGGATCGAGTTCGAAACTGGGTCATGCTGGGTCAAACACTAGGTCACTAGGTCAAAAAAAGAAAAACCTTGTAAACACTGTAGAAGTCACATTTAATGCCCAATCTTCATGTAACTTTGTCAAAATGTTTGTCTTATAAATATGTTGGTTGAGTTTAAAAGTGGTTCCGGTCCGTTGAAAAACATGGCCGCCAGTGGGCGGGGCAGTTTTCCTTATTTGGCTATAGAGAAACCTTGTTAACACTCTAGAAGTCACAATTTTTGCCAAATCATCACGAAAGTTGGTCAAAACATTGGTTTTATTGATATCTCGGACGAGTTCATAAATGGTCCAGATTGGTGAAAAAACATGGCTGCCAGGGGGCGGGGCATTTTTCTCTATATGTATATAGTGAAAACATGTGAACTCTCTAGAAGTCACATTTTTGGCCCAATTTTCATGACATTTGGTCAGAACATTTGTTTCCTTGAAACGAGAGTTTAGATCGAAAATGGTTCCGGTCAGTTGAATAACATGGCTGCCGGGGGGGGGGGGGGCGCAGTTTTCTTATATATCTATTAAAAAAGCTTGTGAACACTCTAGAAGTCACATTTTTTGCCCAATCATCATGAAACTTGATGAAAAGATTGATTTTATATATATCTCAGACGAGTTTGCAAATTTGATTATGAGCAAAATTACATAATCAATGCCATAATTATTGCCCTTCGATTGTCCAAATTTTCATTATATTTTGCAAAATCCTTGTAAACACTCTAGAGGTCACAATTTTGCTTCAGATTTTATAAATCTTGGTCAAAATATTTATTTTTGTAAGCAAAGTTTGATGTTTGGTAAGGGGGGGGTCAACTCAAAATATAGGTCACCATTTCAAATCTTACAAAAACAAAAACTCTCCATAAGCCATAGTTTGGGTTAAATAATGATGAAATTTGACCAGGATGTTTGTCTGGTTAATATCTATGTCAAGTTTGACATTAGGTAAAGATTGAATGAACCGACTCTTCTCAGGTGAGCGAACTAGGGCCATCTTGGAACTCTTGTTTAACAAGTTAGTAAAAGGTGAAAATTCTCTTCAAGTTAATTAAAGGACGAAATTTTAACATTTAACCAGTTTTTAAAACAATAAATATCCGAAGGAGGGCATATAATGATCGCACTGTGTGTCCGTCCGTCCGTCTGTCTGTCCGTCACACTTTGCGTTTAGGTTTCGAAAAATGCTAATAACTTATATGTCGCTTCAGATGTAACCTTCATATTTGGTATGCATGTGTATATGGACAAGGCCTTTCCATACGCACACAAAATTTGACCCTTTTGACCTCGACCTTGAACTTAGGGTGTGCGTTTAGGTTTCAAAATCTTCGTTAAGGTTTCGAAAAATGCTCATAACTTCTATCAAAGCGTTTATCGGGGGCATATGTCATCCTTTGGAGACAGTTCTTGTTTTATTTCATCTTTTTCTGCAGACAATGGCTTATAAACGCTTCAGGGACAAAATTTCAAGTAAATGGAGCAGCATATGGCCATGGAATATACCTGAGTCCGAATGCTTCCACGTCTATGAGTTACTCGAGAATGATGTGCACTCCAAAGGACAAGAAATCGAAAACTGAAGGCAGCAGATTTTTATCAGGTGATAACATAACGTGTATTGCTATTTGTGAAGTCGTCCTTGGAAAAAATCTTAAAAAGAATGACAGCATCTGGGTGATGCCAAATCCTGACTATGTCTGCACACGGTTTCTCTGTGTGTATGAGAATGGAACTGCACCAGACAGTAGCGTTGTAACAACCGATCGTAAGATCTTTGACCAGTTGAGACAGGCCTGTGTTTCCATCTGACTTCAGTATCATGCCACTATGCTGACTGTTGGTGTACTTACCTATTGTTGGAGATTTGCAAGAAGAAAATTTGGATTCTAATTGAAACTGTTATAACCAAGACCTATAGTAGCTACGGGGTTCACTTCCATGTAGAATATGTATTTTAAGCGTAACTGAGCAATTCGTTTAGTTAGAAATGTATGTCAAGTGTTATTATATTTATCGTAGCTGTTGTTATGTCTATACATACAACTGGTCTCGTAAATCAAGGTCGACAAATGCACGATCAGGTAGAGAATAAAAATATTTTACGTATCTATGTATTGGTAGCATGAACCAATGATTTTTCCAAACATAAATAATTGATGTAAAAAACTTGCAGGAATAATATTCAAGGTTTAAGAAGACATTTTTTTTTTTAATGGATTTCTTTGAAAATTATATTTTTTATGATTTTTTTGGCAACAAGGGGTTACGCATTTTAAAATAATGTAATTAATTTTCTAACAAAAAACTAGTACCATGAGTAGTGTGAAAAATTAATTTTTTTAAACATAAGTAATTGATGACAACTGAGTGCAGAGATAATATCTTAGGTATATTAAAGCATTTTATGTTAGTTTTAATAGGTTTCTTTGAAAATAATATTTTTCATGATTTTTTGTAGCAACAAGGATTTTGAACTTTAAAAAATAGTATTGTTTTTTAGACCAAAACTGGTGCAATGATAATACTGGATGACATGCACTTCACCAAAACATTTATAATTATATTGTTTATTCTTGAAAATGTATCTCCCCTATTTACTAAAAGTACCATTTATGATCATAAAATTCATATATAATGATGTTTACATTTTTTTTTCAGCAAGCATATAGCCTTTTTTTCTTTTTATTCAGCCATACGTTCTTCTCAGCCACTTAAGGTTTATGTTGCCTTTTTACTAAATGAAAAAAAACTACACTTTGAGACATTTCATTAAATATTTCATATCCTTACAACACCCAAAGGCTAATGAATTTAGATATCAAGTACGTCCATACTAACATGACCATTCTAGGCGGACAACCTAGCAACCTTGATTTTTTCATATCTTCCTATCAATCTGTTATTTATTGTGTCGTGAATCATTTGATTGAAAAACATTTCATGTTCTAATAACTTTTAAATAATTCAATGAAGTGATATTGTTATTTTCTGATAAACCAACATTCTGATTAAAAATGAATATTTTATAAATCATTTCCATTTTATATTAAATGCGTAATATTTGCCTAAATGTATTTCAAACTATAGAGAAATCTATATAAAATTGACGACTTTTATAAAAAGACATTTATGTTATAGAAGTTTCAAGATAAAAATAAATAATACAAGTTTTATCAGATACCGGTATTGGTAATAATAAAAAAATATAATTTCTAATGTAAGTGAGTGACTGAGCTATGGGTATTGATGAAACTATCAGATGGAACGACAAACTGAAATATTATTTATTTTTCAATACTTTATGCACTTTAGTTGAGCCTTAATGCGTTTTTATAAGCATTTATAGACAGTGTTCCTCATCAAAATCAAGGAAATATTACTTGTTTTTCATTTGTGTAATGGTATACAATAATTTGGTGGTAGAATATTTGAGAAAAACATAAGAAACGAAATTTATCAGTTGAAATGTCAAATATGGTTACGGAAATTACCGATCGTCGGATTCCGAAAAACAATGTGTCGCGGTTTCCGCAAAATACGATGGTTGCACCCGAAGATATTAGTTGCAATAATACAAGTCCCAGCTATATTGACTCTCCGAGTGCTGTACGTATGTACTCATAAAAGCATAGAGCATTCAAGAAGAACTACCGAAAATATGGGTGTTTCTGACCATTACTGGTTGATACATTAATGATTTTGATTCTCATTTGATAAATTGGTGATTTCAAGGCCTATAAACTTGAACTATGCAAGCTATTCTGTCGTTTGGCATATGTCTGTCGATACATCTGTACAATCGGTAATTTCCGTAAACACTCGTTAAATTGTAGCAGACACAAGTTTAAATAAAAAATTTTATGTTAAACAAAAATATTCTACCACTTTCTTGCTTAATACTAAAACATGAATGATTTAAAAGTAATATTGCATTGTTTTCAGCCAGGAACACTGTTTATGACCGCGAAACAAAAAAAAACTTTGGTTTCACTGCGGGGAATCACGTGATCACAAAAGTACATCGTACGCACAAAATGGTGGAAAAAGCTCTCGCTTAATGACGAAAATCAAGGTATTCTCATATTTTATAACATCTAAATTAATGATAACTATGCGCAAAGTACCCGCTCAGTCTCCTTATGTACTCTGGTTATTGTCGTTTTTCTGAGATTTCTGTAGTTTTCTTAAACATTCAGACACAATAAACAATGAAAATTGTACATCGTCTGAACATACTTTATTTTGACGCGTTTGCTATTGAGGATGACAAACAAACAAATAAATACAACAGTTTTTGCTTTCTAACATGCTTAGCATATTTCGTACAAGGTTTTCCACGTTGTTTAAGCTTTTTTTAGATCTGTGGCGAGTAATTTGGAAAATAGTACATCGTCTGAACGTTTTTTGTTTGAGTACATCGTCTGAACGGTTTTGAGTACATCATCTGAACTACTTCTGTTTTTACTTTTAATGCGATGTTTATCATAATAAAATTGTAATAACATCTGTGATCAGCCAAGCGTTTTTTATTCCAAATGACGTTCCGTTCTATGATCAGAAAACACAAAATCCTGTGTTATTTATACATGTTTACATAGTATTTAATTTTATTAAATTAAATTAATTCAATTAAAAAGAAGTCACGCTCGAAAAAGGTTGTTATTTATATATATATATAAGCATGAACATAATGTAATAGGAGGTATGTCATTTGGACGAAAGATCCTTGGCTTTTCACATATTTATATGTAAAAAGACCAAATGTAGTTTGCAGTAAAACTAAACTGGACTTAACATTTCTATTTACATACTTGGCGCATGTGACATTTCTTTTTACATACTTGGCACATGTGAGAATTTATTAAAAATATAATGCTCGGCTCGAAACAGTGGCAGCTCTGAGCTTGCGGTGATTTTGCCAAGCTTCAATGATATATGTAGTATATGATATTAAATGTAAATGTTAGTATGAATTACATATATGTGGTAATCGATATATAATTATTTATTTGAAGATAAAATATTGATGTCATAAAATAAATTGGTATAATTAGATGTCTGTATATAGCTGTTTTGTTATTTCAGAATGCGCAAAAAGTCAAGTCTATCGCTTCATCGCTTGAAGAGAAAGCGCTTGAAAACATCACAAACAATACGATTAGTTACACCAAAATGCATTTCGTCAACTGCATTATGAAGAAGTGAAACTCCAGCTGCTGGAGCAGTATTGAATTTTCATTAAAAACAATTAGTTGGTCCTTTATTTAAGGCAAGTGACCGATTGCCCAAACAGTACAAAACAGCACAATACAGCACAATACAAACCAACATAAACACAAAATATGAATAAAGCTGGGGTCACCGCCTTGGAACGGTCAATGCAAAGCATTGGGGGTTTAAACCTGGAGTTTGTCTGCAACAAATTAAACATGTGCTAACGCCCATTAAGTCACCATTCGTTCACCATTTTATCACATGCTATACCCTGTTTCCCATGTAATACAACCATTACATATTTTTTATATTACAAATGTGTAATACAACATTTTTAAGCGTTTTCATTGGCTTAGTTTTCGTTTATTGACCAATCGCATTTTGTTATTTTGCTGCAATGCGTCAAATGACGTCACGAAATGTAAACAACATTCGGGATTCATCATAATGTTTGAGTAAATATTCATTTAATTTGCACATTTAAAAGCATGTGATAAAAAAGATCTGACACTCGTTGTCATATCATAGCAAATTTTATTAAACTCGTCCAGGAAATTCGTTAGTAAGCTCGCCAAAGGCTCGCTTACTAACAAAATTCCTGAACTCGTTTAATAAAATATGGTATGATATGACAACTCGTGCCAGATCCTATATGTATAAAGTATCTCCACCAAAAAAGCGAGCAAAGAAAAGCATTTCTGCAAGGGCTCTTTTTGAGCAGCAGCCATCTTGTGAAAAATATGCCGTGGCATTCCGGACGCTACTGAATCAGATTTTCTTCTAAACATTAACAATGGATCAGTCAAAACGAAAAGCGAACAGTTAAGTGGAATCGATATAGTGTGATTCTCAAAGCTTTGAGAATACTACAACACAAGCAGACAATTTAACGAGATACACATTCGTAAAATAGTTTGTACTAATGTATCTAAGATATGAAATAGTTGTACAGATGTATATCTACATCTCAAATATTAACTCTAATCAGATTCTACCACCTCCTTTTAATACCAATTTTATGAATTGTTATAGACTTTCCGAATGCTTTAAGAATGCTTTGTGCTATTTAATGCCAAATACAAATTATGTTAATGTTATGTCATGAAATAAAGTTTAATGTTAATAAAGGTGGTATGATAAATCGGTCGACCATTGTTCAGTCCGTATTCTAGCTTAATACGATTCTAGTGTATTTCATCGTAGTTATGTTTCAAAATCAAGATGAATCGATAAAATATTTACTTACTAGTGGATTCCAATCAGGATTTTATATTCAATTCGTGTAATTATTGGAACTTGGCTGACTTTCTCTTCACAGCGTTGTAGCGTTCAACCGCAAAGTCAGCACCTGTGCTGTGTTTGCATATTTAATCGGGGGCAAAAACAAAGTTTAAAATTAAGATTTATACATCATTAAATCGGACAAAAGTCCGCCTTTAAGAACATATATGTTCATTGAAAAAATATTTTCTTAAAATCATTTTAATTTGCGACAACTTTGGCCTATACGCTGCAACTATTCGCCGTACATGACTTTAACTATTCACCGTACACGACTTTTGCCATAAACAACTATTCGCCGTACACTGCAGTTATTTTAATTTAATAGATTTCCACGAACAATAATCAAACCAAGACAAGAAATAGCGTTAAGATGGTATATATTGCATATAAGAATAGGAAATCAACTCCATACCCGATGGCAAACCATGTAATCATGAAAGAAAAGCTGTTTCTTCGAGAAGTTCCAATTTCAACCCGGTACCAAGCAGTCATAAATTTGTGTAAATAGCGCTTCATCAATACGAATTGAAAGATAGATACACATTTTTCAATAGATTAATCTTTCTGTAAGATGCCTAACACGCACTGGTTATCCAGGAGCGAGTTATTATTAGATATTTTAGGTAAATACTGACTGCACTCCATGGTTGGTTTGTTTACTTTCGCTACGTTGGTAATCTATTTCCGGTGGTGATGATAGACAGTGATCAAGCAATAAATGTTACCTATAGAGTGCTACAAAGGAAAAATGTTGACGACGCATTAAGGACAAATGGTGATGCTAAAAGCACACCATGAGCACCTTGTGCTCAGGTGAGCTAAAAATAAGAAACTAAACGTTATATGTTTTATGTAACAAATGTAATTTTTATTTGCACTAAACTAAATTTCCAGTGCTTTGTATTGGTTATGTCATAGTCAGAGAGGTAAAGATTATGTTCATATACAGTACATAGATTGGCATGTTCACAAATTCAAATGTATGACTGTTAGATTAAAAAAATTCTTTATCACAGTCATTCTCAAGATTTATTCAAGTCATATCACAGTGATAATTTACTCATCAATCCATTGACCGGTTCGGCTGTTTGGGGGAATGAGCGGCAACAATACAGAAATCCTTCTCCAGTCAGGTCTGTTGTGTGCTGCTTAGAGTAATTCATTCATAGAAAGGGATGTCCACTCTTACATCTAAGAAAAACGACAATTACCAGAGTACATAAGGAGACTAAGGGGGTACTTTGCGCATAGTTATCATTAATTTAGATATTATAAAATATGAGAATACCTTGATTTTCGTTATTAAGCGAGAGCTTTTTCCACCATTTTGTGCGTACGATGTACTTTTGTGATCACGTGATTCCCCGCAGTGTGGTTTACGATTTTTGCTTTCTAAATAGCTTGCATGTGGTATGCATTGAATGTTCCGCAAGATAAATATCTCGACTTTATTTATTGGATGATTTTGGACTGTTTTATCCAATCAGAAAAGAGCTTTTAAACGTAATTTAGACCCATGTTAAGCGAGATAATAAAGCACCACTTTTTGTACACTGCCAATTTGTGACATCACGAGTTGCCTCCCTTGTTGGTTCATGCTAGTATTGGTCTCCTTTTAAATCCATGCGCATAAAATTGCCAGATGCACAAGATTCAGAATAATCAACAGCGTAAACTGTTTTTGATCTACACATCGGCAAAGTGGTCGTTTTCACCACAAAAGAGACACTTCCTCTTGCATGACTTGTAATGGTATTGTCGTGTTTTCTACAACAACACTGTCACAAAGTTTATTCCAGCCCAATACAGTTATGGGAAAAATGATTATTGTAATTGCTCAGTTCTACGCGTGAACGTTTTAAAACACTTTGCATTAAAAGTCAATTGGCTGTACGGATGTTTGAGCATTGATAGCCACTAAATTGTTTAAATTTGAAGTTAAGTTTAATTCTTACAGGTATTAATATGTCATGACAAAGTCAAGGTAAGGCTTTCACCGTTCCCCCGATTACTTTGTATAATGAAGGTAAATCATTCATCTTCCGTCTGTCCTGTAGGCTTCATAGTTCTAGTTTAATTATTAGTAGGAGTGGCACAGCGTACGATCTTTGGGCGGATCTAACTAGGCCTCAGTTTGCTGTTTTCCTGCAGGTGATCCGGCAGTGCTTAAAGTTTCCTCATATTGTAATGACCCAGTCCGGTCATTATATGCCTTATTGTTTACTGTTTATACTTACGTGGATGCAGTTTCCAGAGTAATAAAACTAATACAAATGATAATGAAGATGATGATGCTGCTGAATATAATAATAATTGCACTTACCTTGTTATTCGCGTAAGGCTGGCTTATGTCCATTGTTTACATCATTTTAACACTATAATCCATTTCTTTTCCATTATACCACGAATTATAAAGTACACGAATACAACACCAAGTATTACATTAACTGTTTCCATTCGATCCTGTTGTATATAGACAGGCAATATTTATACATTAGTATGTAAATGTTATGTATATATCTGACCTTTCATGGCAGCTATGACACCGAAGTTTCCAGCATCGTGGTGGATTCTGATATCTCAGACTGACAGATTCTGATTGGTTGATCTACGAGCTGTTAGAATACTATTGGCTGATTGTGATGATGCTGGCAGGCTGGCATATGTTCATTGGTCATTTCAGGTCACTTGGGCACTTTCGACAAAGTTTATAAGGGCAGTCAAATTGGAAATATGACAGCATAACTTCCATCTCAGTTGCTCGACGTGTATTGGCAGAGAAGTGAGTAAAACCATCTTGGGTAAATAGAATTAAAAAGTAAAATTTTGCCTCCACGAAAGTGTCGTCCAAATGTCTCTTTATTTACAATTACATACTGTACTTTCCAATAACATACGGATTATTCCTAATCAATAAACATATCAAATAAACTGTCACGCGTCTTGTTCTACATGAATAAAAAACCGACGACAATCCCAACACAATCTGAGTTCCCCATCCTGACAGACGCCACAATACGAGAGGCGTCCAGAATATATTTGAACAAAATCTGTATACACGTTTAGACTGTACTGCATGAACAACATGAGCAAATTGCTTTTACTCTATCATACACAATCATAATCTTGATGTTTCAACATGGATATACGTCATTTATAGCATGGTGCGTTGAAAAATTAGTGATAAAGTGGAAGGGGTAGTTGTTGGACTTTTGAAGACTAAACACACATATAGAAGTATTCAAAATGAGTTGAAAGCAATGGGCTATTCGATTTCCTTGGGCTCCATCAAGGACATTCGTGATAGAATTGGACATCAACGCAAAATATCAATGCTGGCCATCCTATGTCAAAGTTTAGATCTCGTCGAGTTGTGGCCAGACCGAACGTCATCAAAAAAATCAATCGTATGATCGCCAAAGTTAATTCACCGACCCTACGTGAGATGTCGTCCATGTTAGGCATCTATAAAGGAACTGTTTATAACATTATCACAACAAGAGATGTGTTTGTCAGAAACACAATGCACACCACTGCGCCGCTTTGAAGCCATATATTTTACCTTTGACATTGAAGGATTACCTTGACCTTTCACCACTCAAAATGTGCAGCTCCATGAGATTCACATGCATGCCAAATATCAAGTTGCTAACTTCAATACTAGTATTGCAAAATTTATAGCCAATGTTAAAGGTTAAAGATTTTGGACTGACGAACCGACTGACAGACGGACTGACGGACAATTCAACTGCTATATGCCACCCTACCGGGTAGAAAAAAATGCAAAGTTCATCAGCTTAACAAGGCGAAAATTAAGAAGAGGGGGCTAGATCATGGCACTTATACATGAAGTTAAGATGTGGAAAATGGAAGAACTTTGCAACTTCTGCTGAGGCAATGTTCTATTTAGGTGGGTCGTACGGGCGACTCAAAGTTTGCTATATGTGAAAAGGCGAAGCAGTTGCGACAAACTTAAGTTCGTTAAGCGGGACTCTTTAAGGGTTTCCTGGCATGGGCTGGTGTCTCTTATAGAGGAAAACCCGAGATTCGCTTTATCAACAAAAGAACTTAAGTAAATAGCAATTTCTATATCAATAACGTGTTGAAGCCGTTTCTTCGAAACTGTTTCCAGAAGGTCTGAAGTCAATGGTGTTCCATCAGGACAGTGCCTCAAGTCACACATCTAAACAGACCCTCCAGTTTCTTAAGAAAGAGAAAGTGAACTTAATTGACCGTGACGAATGGATGCCGAAGTATCCGGATGCTGCTCCAATGGACTTTGGTATGATATTATGGGGAATCATTAAACGCCGTCTACAAAAGCGCAACGTTAACTTTGTTATAGGTCTTAAAAAAGCTCTTGCGGACGAGTGAAGAAAACTGGACCAAAATGTTATTAACAAGACTATTGAATCGTGGCCAAAAAAGTATAGGCTTATTTAAGCATGTCAAGGATCTCATATTGAACACTTACTTCAATTAAGGTACTGTTGCAATTATTATTTGCGTCATTAATTGTGTTCGAATATAATCTGGGCACCTCTCGTTTAAATGCGAATCGGAATGTACTATTGGTTTTCTTTAGTATTTTGTTTATGTGGGTGTCCCACTTTGAGTTGGAGAACAATATTAACACTCTAAGTATGGATTTTCTCCGACCTGTTGGATAGCGAGTTTATCAAATTCATAGAAGTATGATGAGCGTTTGTTTGTACTAGTGTATTTCTAAGCAGTCAATCGCAAACACCATGAAGTTGTCCCGGTTTCCAACGCCTTCAGGTCTTCTTGTGGTCTGGTATAGTTCGTAAAGTCCTGTACCAAAAGGCAAGGCAATCGTCGGCGAATAGTCGTACTTGTGACTTGACTGTGTCGGGGAGGTCATTTGCATGGCACAAGAACAAGAGTGGACCGAGGACGCTTCCCTGAGGGACTTCCGAGTCAACATGGTATGAAGTGAAGTTCTCCCCGTCTAGAACAATTGCATGTGGCAGTTTGTAAGAAAGTCTTTGAGCCACTTAGTATTCAGAGGTCCATCGATACCATAACTGACCAGTTTATTATGAGTATCAGGTGTGGTATTGTGTCGAATGCCTTCGAAAAATCGAGGATGGCGTTGTCTATTTGGTTACTCTTGTCGTAGTTAGTAAGCAGATCATGAATGGTTATTAGTTGTGTTTCGCAGGAATAGCCAGATCTGAATCCGTGATTGAGTTAAGTGAGTATGATGTTATGTTCCAGATGAATAAGCATGTGTTTACAGATTGTGTGTTCTAGTAGTGTACATGATATCGATGTCAGAGATACATTTTTATAGTTCTCTGGTAGGTAAAACACCTCCTTTCTTAAAGACAGGGGCGATGTTTGCATTCTGCGGTCAGCGTGTAGCTTCTCTTAGTTCAATGATTGTTATGCCCCCGGATCGAATGATCGGGGGAACGTTTTCTTTGGGCCTGTCTGTCTGTCTGTCATTCTGTCCCAAATCTTCAACTTTGGTCATAACTTTTCCAATATTGAAGATAGCAACTTGATATTTGGCATGCATGTGTATCTCATGAAGCTGCACATTTTGAGTGTTAAAAGGTCAAGGTCTTCAAGGTCACTGTTCAAATATATGAATGGGGCATTGTGTTTTCACAAACACAGCTCTTGTTTAAAGATGTATTGAATGGCTGAGGCTAGATCAGCTGAGCAGTTCTTAAAACAGTTTTTAGTTTTTTAGGATAACGTTTGGACCTCTAGTTTTTAAACGTTGAAACCAAAAAGTAGTTTCTTTACGCCTTCCTCTGTTATATGTAGTGGGGATATTGAACTTGCATTTCTATCGGGTTGGGTGAGGGCATGTCTTTATCTTCTTTAGTGAAAACTGAGTTAAATTCGGCTATAAGTATCTGAGCCTTTTTGCTGTTGTTTATAATTTGAGACAATTTTTAAGAGGCGTCTTGGCGGCCTGATTTAATATTTCTCCAGAAGTATTTTTTCTAATTCTCAACAAGTCCACTTTGGTTCAAGAATGCCTATTGTCGCGATGTTCATATTACGGCTTGACACGCTATGGATCGTTCTCTATCGACGTTATTTGGTTGAGAATATCCATGGGATTGTGCAATTTTATTTTATGCATAATAAAAGAATCGTGACCATAGAAAAAATATAATTCGTGGTTGCGCCACTCGTATAAATATTTTATCACTTGTGAATTAAAATCGATGTTCCACCAAATCCAACAAATATAATCTATTTATTTTATGCGTCCCTGTGGTTTCAATTGTTATTTTTTAAACAGTATATCATGGACACCGATCTATTGAGCAACATGGCGACCGTATCACCATTAACATTTCGACAAATTCGCTGCATATGTTTTACTGCACACTCAAGGACTCGCAAGATTTGTGGCAAAATCAATGCCTGAATGTTTCCCGGAGAAACTTGAATATTATTGTATGATGACGTTGTTAAAAATACTTCATGTGAACAAGCAATGTTTATCTATGTATACTGCGTGTCGGGCATGTTTCAATAAAGTTGAACACACAATGCATTTCATTCACTAACTTAAAGATTCGGTCAGCCAGTGCATTCCTTTTGCATATGTACTCGTCAAACGTGGTCGCAGGGGTGTAGTGAATATATCCGTCTAGCGATTGTTCGATCCCGATAGTGGGAGCGTTCTTTAGATTACCCCCCCCCCCCCCCCCCCAAAGACACCAAGTAATAGCTCTAGTTCAAGGAAACTGACTCAATATTGTTTAAATAAGCGTTAGGCTTTCTATGCAATCGAACTAAAATAAAAAGGTTTAAAACGAGACGCAGTGTGTCCATGTTATATGTTTGATATGAAGTCAAGACAGAAAGCTTTTATATTTTTATTGGCAGATACTACGTATTTGCATGTAATTGGCTATTGGAATATTGATAAAATCGATTTGATATGAACCTTTGTTTTCTATCGCGCAGATATTGGTTGGCTTGTTTTTGATCGTTTAAAGAATGCTATTCTAATTAAACTTCGATTGCATTTAGATCTAGGGCAATCTTGTAATTAGATAAAGCAATTGGATTACGTCAATTGTGTTCAATTGATAGCCGTACATTGAAGTAACGTAAGAAAGGACTTTAATATATCATAATCATTGCTAAAGCTTAGATTTTTCTCCTAACTTCTTAAGCGTTCAGTTATTTTGCTTTATACTAATTGGATTATATATTACTTAAAAATAATTATTTCATACGTGTTTATATATGTTTATTTACATTATATACGTCATCACCACAATCTAAAAACATTGTCATATCTTTGTATATGTAATACTGACACGGTAAATATTGTTTTCATAAAATAAAAGAATGGCTTTTAGAGCTGTCTGAAAAATAACACACTAAAACAGTATAATGTTTGGTAATGTTATGACAGAAATGAATGATATGCATTATGGGTCTTTAATACATTTGAAGCAAAACATTAAGTTCCTAAAAAAGAAACAATGTATGTTAGCTATATATTTGGCACGCGGACTTAATTTAATTATTTTGCTGTGTTTTTGTTTCAAATTTATTGTTTAGGATAATGTTTTGCCATGTACAAGCTAGGTCGCAGCATCCGGATATGGATCAAATATACACTTCCATAATTATGTTTCTTGTGACAGTGTGGGTTGTTCGTAAACATTTTCAATCGTTTATTGTTGCCAGAAACAAAAAAAAATGTGGCAATATTTGATACCCTTCACAGATTTAGACCAATATACTGAAAAAAACAGCTCTGCTAAATAGTGAATGCATCGCAGAGTACACCAAACAACCAAAACTTTCTAAAATTATAAAAAAAAACACAAGCGTGCTATTTTCTTCTTTCACTTTTTGTACGTGTTTTTATATCTCCGCCATGCTTCAACGTGATCGCAAACAAACAAAACTTTATAAAAAAACACGCGTGATGTTTCATTCTTTCATTTCTTGTACGTTTTTTTAATATCTCCGCCCTGGGTCCACATGTGTGCCTGGTAGTCAGAGAACAAGGCGAGGTTTTTCCAGGAATATGACCTCGGGTCCACGTAGTCGTCGCCTTTGTACCATTGGCCGCCCTTGGCCTTTGCTTTGCTGGCCCGAGTGTCCCTCTGCATCCGCTCAACAATGTCCGGTATTCTGCTGACCGGAAGTTTCTGTGGCGTCTTCGGATATGCTCGAAAAATGTTGGTGTACACTCCGCCTGAAAAGAAGTTCGATATTACAGGAATAATTATTCAAAATCTTACCGGTGAACACTCAACTTCAATACTTGACTTATGTTTAGTTAGCTTCGGTAAAACGTTACTGGAAACTAGAGAACGGTTATGCCGATAGACCTGTATTTACAAAGCTGCGAAGAGAGAACTTTTAAGTTTTTATCTTAAATTGTACTTCAGTGAAAATTGATTGAATAATTCTATGTTAATTGTGTTCTACTTACAAAAGGATTCATTATGCATAAATAGTTTTTAGTAATATTTAAGTGTTTGATATTAAAATTTGAAATACGAAATAGCCAGCGATTTTAAGCTTTTAGTTCCGCCCGTGCGATCGGTCTTTTCCAAAATCCCGTTTCAGTTCAGCTCATTTAATAGGTCTTCACCAAAATATCAGACCTAAACAAGCCCCAACCCGGTCTTACCATGTGATCTGTTGTTTTTACAACAGCCCTTTCCCGTTATGTCTGCTTGATCGGTCTTTTTCAACGTACAAACAAGTTTTACCTGCGTGCTCGGTCTGTTTCCAAAAGCACTGACCCTTTCTCCCGTTCGATGGGTCTTCTCCAAAAGCACAATTCCGTTATGCACGTGTCATCGGTCAACTCCAAAAGCACCTACCCTTTCTACCTGTGCGATCAGTGTACTCTAAAAGCACCTTATTGTTATGCTCGTGTGATTTGTCTACTAAAAAAACGCCTACCTGTTCTCCCGGTGTTTGGTCTCCCATCTCCAACTTTGTGGTGCCCCGTGGAGGCGGAGTTAGTGGGGCCCACACGGGGTACGGAGGTGCCAATGGCTGCCACAGACATGCTTGCAGTTGGCAGTGGTCGTGTTGGCTAGTGACGGTTACCTATGAACGAGACTATAAGTGTCAATATTTTGTGGAAACAAGTTTAGCAATTATTCCAATATAATATAGCAAAATAATAGCAAATTAATATAGCAAATATTCCGAATATTCCGATTCCGATACCGTTTTGTACGGTTTTTGAGGCAAATTGAGTAGAAATATTCTTTAAACTAATTGAAGTTTTGATAATCCAAAATTTAAATGCTGATCTAATTTGAAATACGTAGTGTCAGGCTTACGTAGAAAGCACAGTAATTGAATAAAAGTTCAATAATGAGACATTCCAGTCACTAAAATATCCTGAATGATTTGTTGCATAGTGAGAATCGACAAAAAAGACTCAATAGAAAACTCACATAATTTACTACAAATTGTAAACTTATGGGCATTCTGGATTTTGGGGCTATATACTTTAATTTACTCCTTAAACATATATCATATGTGTATTACATTAATATTAAATTCATATCCAGAGTATTTAAAAAGTACTTTGATAATTTATCATTTAAAATAATTGAATGTTTTTGGTTAACGTTTACCAAAGTATGATGAAAAATGAGGTGTAAAAATGGCTGAAAACTTTCGAAATTGTTACGATACCAAGTTTCATACGAATAAAATATATGCCTAAATAAACAAACCTGTCAAACACTATCCGCAAATTAAACACTTGCAATCTTCATACGTCCAATAAACCCGTAAGCACCTAACAAAACGAGTCTGCATAAATATATGCATTAAACGATAGCAAACCGTTATCTACAGCTCACAAATAGCTATAGTTGTTTTTTCTTAAGTAATCGAGATCCAAGATACGGGTACTTGTCAACAAATATATCACTCGAGACGATTGTTTGTTTTACACCTCGAGTCATTAATTGTTTTTATTCAGTTTAACAGTCCGTTTGTTATGTCTTGTGTTACCCGGTAAGGTAACTGTTTAGTGGGAACTGATTTATACTTAAAGACAATACGAAATATCGATTGCTGGATTAAACGTTGCGGTTAATAAATGTACATGTTAATGTTTTTGTAAAGGTACAATGTATAATGACAGAAATTGCGAGCAGTTGATTTTAATTTTAAAACTTTATCTTTAATAAAACAGTGTATCTTTATCTGTTTTTTTTTCATCTCATATTAATCTAATTTAGTTAACTTTAATTTAGAAGTTAGATATGTATCCGCAGATTTTTGTATTTGTTTCGCATACATTTATTATGCAGTAATTAATGCCATTCACATGATAAATCGAAATTAAATATTTGTATATGCGGTTTATTATGTTTATTATCAATAAAAGCACTAGTTAACACAACAGCTTGTGTTGTTAATAAAACCATACATTGGTATATGTCGACTAAACGTTACATCCTAAATAAAGAGCAGTGAAAGTTATACAATAAAGGAGCACACACAAAAACAATATGTAAATAATCTTTTCGTTTAGAAACAGCTTAAGAGTCAAACTCACCTTTGCTTATAAATTGATTTCGTTTAAAATAATTGACAATTGAAAATTAAAAAATGTTAAATGAAATTTAAATATCGGCTTGAAAAAAAGGATTCTAATGATTGCATTTAAATGCGCTGCACACTGAAATAAGTTGAGATAACGATCACATGATTGAACAATACGCCTTTACACTCACATAACGTTTTAATCCCTACAATAAAATCACAGTATAAGGTCAATAGCACGATTGAAGTAGTCGTTGCGATTGTGATCAGTGTATACAATTAATCAACTTAATTCCTGGCCGATTATTGACCTAAAGAGGTCTTCGCAGACCGATATTTGTACATTATCACAGGGACGCATTTGTTTGTATAGGTCCGTGATAATCACGACCGCTTGAAGTTTGACTGGAAAGGAGCATTTCCTGTAGTGCAGTGTGACAAATGGAGGAGACATTCCAACTGCTGGTTCTTCATTTGTGCACGTGACTGTCATTAAGACGTGTACGTCTTACCAATATCGACCACTGCGTTAATCGGAAAGCCGGCGTGGCGGGAAGAATTAATTTGACGGCTCTATATGTATACGTAAGCCGGTGTGGCGGGATAAATATACATGTAGAGCCGTCCAATTAATTCTTCCCGCCACGCCGGCTGTCCGATTAATGCAGTGGTCGGTACATGCGCTTTTTACTTAGGCGACCCGGGGTCAATGCCTTGTCACGGCAGCATGTAGGCTTGGTTGGTGGGCAACAAACCGTACAAGTGGGGTTTCCGCTGGGTACTCGGGCTTACTCCCACGGCACAAAACCCCCATAAACTTGAAAAAAAATCAGTAACAAATGTATTCAAATTGCAGCTATAATTCAAAATTCGTCCCACCCTTCGGTCGCCTAGCAAGTTAATAAGGTAAGAAAGCTGTGGCACACTCTGGGTTATAACAAATTGTACATAATCACAGGGATCTGTTTGTATAGGTCCCTGATAAACACGACCACTTGAAGTTTGACTGGAAAGGAGCATTTCCTGTCGTGCAGTGTGACAACGTGCATGTTCAACGACTACACTTAATGCAAATTACAGTGGCATGGAGGAGACATTCCAACTATTGTTTATTCACGTGTGCACGTGGATGTCATCAATAATGCGCACGTGAATGTTTGACCAATTAGTTATCTATATACATGTAGAGCATTCAAATGATTTCTTCCCGCCTTGTCGGCTGTCCGGTTAGCGCAGTGGTCGATACACGAGCTTTTTACTTTGGCGACCCGGGGTCAATTCCTTGT
Source organism: Dreissena polymorpha (assembly GCF_020536995.1). Lineage (NCBI taxonomy): Eukaryota > Metazoa > Mollusca > Bivalvia > Myida > Dreissenidae > Dreissena > Dreissena polymorpha. The sequence continues at coordinate 9,532,315 of NC_068361.1, forward strand.
CCCGGCAGCATGTGGGTTTAATTGGTGGTCACAATACCGAGCAGGTGGGATTTCCTCTAGGTACTCCCGCTTACCCCCATGGTACAAGAACATCATAACATCTTTCAGTTACAACTAAATATATTGAAATTGCAGCTTTAATCAAAATTCGCCCCAACCTTCGGGATTCTAGTAAGTTAACTATGTAGGAAAGCTGGGGCACACTTTGGGTCCACACAATATTTAGCCTTAGCCGCGGAAGGACCTCATTCACTTTGAAATACACATAAACGCACGCGCACACACGCACGCACACAAACACACACAGCTTTTTCGAAATGCGATAACGTGAGGATCTTTAAGCGAGCGACCGATAACTCGTGCGCACCCGAAATATTCTGGTGCACAGCCTCAGGTGAAGAAAAACTATCATAAAATTAAGAAACTTCAATCTTCATGCAACCTGTTGTACTTACTTATAATGCGTGTAAAGAAAATATGGTTATTTATCTCTCTGTTAAGAATTTTAGTCAAAAATATTAGCTATACTTATTTGAGTACTTTTCGTTCCAAATATTTGAAAAGGCAATGGAATTTCGACCTTAAAGGGACCGTCAACCACGAATGACGGAAAAAGAAAAGTTCTATAATACCGTATTTTTTACAATCATTAGTTTATATTGATTAAAATATCACGACTGGTATATTACATTACTTGAAAAAAGTTCATATTTTCAGTATATTCGGTAATAAAATTCCGCGATGTGAAATAGAAAGTACGTTGCGAAAATAAGTGACATAACGATATACACACTTTAAATAACGCAAGTATATTGCTCATTTTATATATAAAATAAATACAATTCACTGCGCATGCACAATTTGCATTCTTGGTTTTACCACATGACGATTATGATCAATCTACTTGCGTTATTTATAGTTAACTGTTACCTGGTACCTGTACCCTGTAAAATTTATTACCGAATATACTTAAAATATGAAAACATAACAACTTTTTTCATGTAATGTTATATACCAGTCGTGATATTTTAATCAATATCAACTAATAATTGTAAAAAATACGGTATTTTAAAACTTATGTTTTCGTCATTCGTGGTTGACGTACCTTTTAACGTTACTCATTTGAAAAACGTCATGGCTGAAAGTTTTACTATCGGTGTTGTCGATTGAATTGCTGCAATGCCTCTTTCATTATTCGTCTCGGTTACTCTTATTTGGTATATTTTAATTACAATTGTGCTGACTATATATGATATTAACGTGTATGATAACAATGTTTTCATTCGCTGCTTTCGTTCATACATGTACATGCATTTGAAGTTGAATTTTTATGCATGAAGTTAAGATAATTCGATGTTACATGTGGTATGTTACAAAATTACAACGTTGTGTTTTCAAACGTATAAGACATGCATGAAACATTTTATCTGTGAAATATAAACATGTAACATCATACTGCACAAACATTTAACAATCCGTTTAAGCCACGTAAATACTCAAAATCAACGAATATTTCGTAAAAAAATGAGCATATTTAAAATCAACGAATATGTCGTAAAAGACGAGCATATTCAAAATCAACGAATATTTCGTAAAAAACGAGCATTTTGCATCTCTTTAAATCTATGCTACCATACCACATTTAGCGGGTGAAATTTTGGCTATTGCTTTATGGAACACTGTTTTTTATGGGTTAACTTATTTTAAGAAATATTTTACGAAATATTCGTTAATTATGAGTGTTAATGGGCTTTTAATTTAGCACTGTAAGGTTCGGAGCCAAGCAATTCAGAATTTAAATCTAGGGTAGTGACACTCGTCCGCTCTTGCTTTTAATCTGCGGAGGCTGTGTTTTCGTTATACTTCCCGTACTCCCCACACTGATTCGATCATGAGACCCTTTGGGTGACCCTCTTGTCGGAGTCCACCCCGAAGAATTGGGATTCAGTTTATCAAAAGAACGCGGAGTGATAAACTCCATGCTAAAACCATTTCTGTACTTCTTTAGACGCGATTTGTGCTCTTGGAGCGAATCGGCAGTTTTACCAGTCAACATCGCGCGAGATTTCAGTTTCTCGATCTCAGTCTGCGAGATTTTCAGTCGCTTTTCTAGATTTTGAATGGTGTATTGATATTCTTCGTCTTTTTTCTTAAGCAATTCCGCGTGTCGCACATTCACGTTTTTACTAGCCAGGGAGATGCCGAGTTTGACCTTGTATTCTTTTAACGTGTCCTCGAAGTGCTCACGTTCCATTCGAAGTTGGTGGTTTTGTTTCTCATAGTCCTCTCGTGAAGCCCTTTCCGCCTATAAACACATACCAGTTGTATTTATTTTTATTGTATGTATAAGTAATTAACTATAGAATCAATCAGAGAAATCTACTTGGTATTTTCCTGTTGTTGTTTTTGTCCAACTTTATAACCAGTTAATGATTCTATCTACCGGTACTTGTTTATTTTTTAATTTTCAATAGGCAATGATGATACAAGAGTTTAGTAAGAACTGCTTGCTAGAGATTGTATTAGTGCTTAATAAAAGTATGTCATAGGCAATGGTGCACCGTGGGCAATGATGATTGATGCTATCTACTTGTTTATTTTTATTTTATTTTAATAGGCAATGATGATAAACGAGTTAAGTAAGAATGCTTGCTAGAGATTTTATTAGTACTTAATACGAGTATTTCATTGTCATTGGTGCACCGTGGGCAATGATGACTAAAGATTTAAGAGAGCTGCGAAGCCACTATTGAAGATTTAAGTAGGCAATACTGATAAGTGTTTTAACAGGCAAAAGTTGAAAATAGATTTTAGTTAGCAATTGTGATTACAAATTTTAAGCCGACGTTGCTAAGTTTTTATAGGCAATACTGATTTAGACATTTTATAAGTCAATTATGATAAGTTTGTATATGCAATACTGATAAGACATTTTATAGTTCAATTATAATAAGATTTAATAGACATTACTGAATAGATACTTATAAAGCGATTGTTATTAGGTATGATTGTTGCTCTTTTGTTTTCAAATTTATGATACCTGTAGCGTCATTTCCGCCATCTCCAGGGCTGTTTGCATGTCCGACAGCAGGTGTCTCTGTCGCATGACGTCATCCTGGATAATCTTGTGCTCCTCCTCGAGCTCACGGAAGCGCTTCTGTTCGTGCTCGAGCGTTTCCTGGTAGACATAAACCAGTAAGTTGTATTGGTATACATAATTTAAACCAAATGTATTTATGAACATTGAATCAAAAGTCGGAGGCTTATTGCAACGATAGTCCGTTTGCTGGGAAGAACAAGTTCTTGTTGTGTTTGGGGAAGATCTTAAGAACGCTCTCACAATGAGCATCAAACCCGTGACCTTAACCCATTTATGCCTAGCGTCTAGAAAAAAAGGCATTGGCAAACAGCGCATGATGCGGCGTCTCATCAGGGTCTGCGCTGCTTGCTTAAAAGGAATTTCTGTAAGAAATATTCTAAATATAGAAATAGATATACTAGGCATCCCTAATTTTGGAAATAAATTAATCCAATTTAGAAAGATAGGAGAGTCCACTAGGCATAAATGGGTTAAGGAAACCGCACAATAAACGGATGCAACGTGGATGTTAACTACAATACAGCGGCTCCATGTTTATGATAACTATGTACACTTGAGCTTGTAACCTTGGCAACAATAAGCGGCCAACCCTCCTCGTCGCTGAATGTCGTAATTTATGGAAAGTCGAGTTGATTATGTTATTGAGATAAAGCGTTGGTATAGAAAAACATACTTTTTACATGAACTACTTTAGATCATTTGAAACAATTCATGCGAGTTTGAATGTTGTATTTTGAAAAGTGTACGAGACCTTTATCAGACAAGATTATGTCTTGGGAGGGACGGACATAGGACGGACAGACATATGGTCAGACATCGAGTGTACACCCAGTATATCATCTACGCTTTGACGCATGGGGGTACAATAAGTAAACAATATTAACCAGTGATCAAGTAATTTATGAATAATGATTTATCAGAAGGCACCGACCGAATAACGCAGTTATTAAAAAGAGATTATGGCCACCCTTACAAACTGGAATAACATCAAACAGTACATAGTACAGAGACCCACCATGTAAAGTTTGATTCAAAAACGTTCAAAGCTGGCACAGTTGCCACGAATAATTCCGTTTAACAAGATATGATAAATGACAGTTATGTCTGAAAATGACATTTATATATGCATATATATGTATACAGGTACTTGTACATAAGGTGTATTGTCAATTACAAATAATAATTTTTGTTCAAGTAAACATGATATTTTACGGACAAGTAAACATGTGGTTGTTTGGTCAAGAAAACACACGGTCATATGACATAAGGCCTTCGGTCAAGTAAACATAATATTTTATGGACAAGTAAAACACGTGCTTTGGGAGATATTCATAGCATGTATGTATCCGGGAAATGAATTGATTTCATTTGACGACTTTCACCTCGAGACGTGCAACCTCTGCTCGAAGACGCTTCAAGTCCTTCTTTTCTGTAGTTAGTTTCTTTTTCACCTGCAATCAGTCACAACTATGGTATAGGAGTAACTAAAAACTATAAAACTGGCCATATACTCGTATGCATATTTATCCCAAAAAATGTGGGCAGAAAATGAAGAAATGATGTCAATATTTGATTGTGAAAAATCGACATCTTCTTAGCAATATAATCAACATAGACCTACTTTATACACTTAAACACTGCTAATAAATCAACACTCCAAGTACATATACAATTTGACAGAAAACGATGACAAATATGAACACACCTTCTTTGACCAACGTTCAAATCATAAACAAAACACAAATGATTTACAAGATATTACCGTCAAATATCGTTCTAAACGGCTCGACTCAATTTCAATTAAATTTTCGTACAATGTTTAATATAAGGTAATAAGGCGATGAACCCTTGCGACCGGGAGGTCTCAGGGTCAATCTATAGTCATGGGGCGTTCACACGACATTCTCAACGAAACGCAAGAATCCGACTAGATATAGTGTCAGGTATAAAATATATATGGAATAGTATTAAAACAGTTGTTTAAAGTGTATATTTATCATCTCACATTGCACCCTTTTAAACCCTATTTAACTTCAACATACATACACCGAATTTTCCTTCTTTCTCATTGGATTCTCTCTTACCGAAAACTTAAACTCTTCATTTCCATGTATCGCTTTGGTCCCTCTCTTACAACAAAGTTTATCGCCTCACTTGTTTTATCGCTTTGCTCCCTCTCGTACAACAAAGTTTGTCTCCTCACTTTTTTTTATCCCATTACTCCCTCTCTTACAACAAGTTTATCTCCTCACTTTCTTTTATCGCTTTGCTCCCTCTCTTACCACAAAGTGTATATATTCACTTCCATTTATCAAGCTGTTCTTTCTCTTATGATAACGTTTAACTCCTCGACTCCCTTTATCGCTTTGCTCCATCTCTTATCACAAAGTTTAACTCCTCACTTCCCGTTATAATTTTGCTTCCTGTCAAACCACATAGCTTAACTCCTCCATACCCTTTATTGCTGTGCTCCCCCTCTCACCGCAAAGTCTAACTCCTCCATACCCTTTATCGCTGTGCTCCCCCTCTCACCGCAAAGTTTAACTCCTCCATACCCTTTATCGCTGTTCGCCCCCTCTCACCGCAAAGTTTAACTCCTCCATACCCGTTATCGATGTGCTCCCCTTCTCACCGCAAAGTTTAAATCCTCCATCCCCTTTATCGCTGTGCTCCCCCTCTCACCTCAAAGTTTAACTCCCCACTTCCTTTTTATGGATTTGCTCCCTCTCTGACCGCAAAGTTAATCGTTCCATTATCCTTTATCGTTTTACTCACTCTCTTACCGCAAAATTTACCTCCTCACTTCCCTCCGGGTTGGCGGGATTCCGTAGTCGCTCCAGCTCCTGATTAGCGGCGTTAAGGCGCTCCTCCAGCCTGCAACAAATTTAAAATCATCAAAATGTCGATCTATTTATAAGTTCGATTATGGTACTCCTTGAAATTCTAGACATCCTGTCAACAAGCATGGATTTAACTGATACTTTGTTATTTATTTTCATATTGCCACAGAAAGTTGTAATAATGTTGCTTTGGCGAGCATTAACCAATTGTGTAAGTAACTTTTTAAGTTACAAATTCCCTTTAAGTAATTGTCATTATTTTAATCGCGATGCTGTGAGGTTTATGTTTATTTTTACGTTTATGTTTTGTGATACGATTTGGGCTAAATGTGAGGCCCGGCATTCTTTTTAATCCTTTTGAAACAACAAATTCTTTCTACTCGTCTATCCGAAATATTACTTTGTTTCATAAATTGTCTTCTATTCTAGATGCAGTTGATTACTTGACTTTAATATAAAAAAAACTAGCGGCTGATACGCAAACGTTTTCTCCTGATCATCTGTCTGGAGTTTCAATATTTCAATATCAAAGTATCATAGATGACATTTTAAGCTGAATTTCTTATGAATAAATAAAATATAAAAATGTTTAGTCAGTGCATAAACAATCCAACCTTCATTTCAAACGTTCAATAATACAATTGTTGAATCTACTGAGAATATACCATAGTTACCTCGCGATCATGATCTGGCTGTCTTGGTGATTCTTCCTCAAGCTCTCTGCCTCGTGCTTTCCCACGTTATAGTTGGCGTTGGCCACGCCCAGTTTCACGCGCAGCTGACTCACGTTGTTCTTCAGGTCGGCGTTTTCTTTACTCATAGCTGCGGTAGAATTATAAGGGAGGGTATACATGACGTAGAAAATATATCTCTAATATATAATAATAATGATTTCAATATGCGAAGCAGCAACACTTGATCTGCATTTGTTTTAAATATATCGTAATGAACGCCCAAGATTCATTCCTATATATTTGTTGATTCCTTGATGTTTATAATATCCGTGATTTAAAACTGGTATAGAAAATGAACCATTTGCATAACATCCAAAACCTGTAAATTTCTTATTTCAGCATTTATGACAACAGTGAATAGTTTTCTTGCTCGCGAAAATTGTTGTGTTTATTTTACAAAAGATATAAAAGCACGTTAAAAACAGTTGACGTAAACGCGTTCACGACCATTTCACTAAACACTTTCACAACAGTTTTTGTAAACACGTTTATAACATTTTTAGTAAATACGTTTACAACAGTTTTAGTAAACAAGTTCACAACAGTTTTAGTAAACACGTTCACAACAGTTTTAGTAAACACGTTCACAAAAGTTTATGTAAACACGTTCACAACAGTATTATTGAAAACGTCCACAACAGTTGTAGTAATCACGTTCACGACAGTTTCAGTCAACACGTTCAATACCCTTAAGTTTCTTGTCCACCACAGCCCGTCCGTCTTGGGCGTTCTTCAGCTCTCGTTTAGCGTTCTCGGTCTCTACTCGAGCGACATTCAGGCGTTCCTCCAGACGCTGTGCCTGGAATAGGAGATGTACAACAAATTTTGCAAGTGAAAGACAATAGACGCAAACAGAGATTTAACATGCAATTGTATCATATAGATTTTTGGGTTGTATCAACTAAATGATTTAAAACAATGCTTAAAGAGCTTTCCGAAACGTCTTAAATATTAACTCACTTTAAGAATTTCAACTTCTCTATTTTCGAAAGACAAACTTTATACATACACATGCCAATACTTTTCTAATATTTTACCATATCACCGGAAGTTTTTGAACAGCTAAGTACTATCTAGAAAAAGTATAGATAGAAGAGTATTGCTTAATTCAGCTGTCGATGATATATGATTCAGAAAGTATTAAGCCTAAATCAGAAAGCTAAGGCCATATTGTATGAAACAACTGTAACAACTTTTGTACGACGATATTTGCCGGACTTTAGCCTTGGTCGGCGAAGTTATCCAATTTTATTGTTTTGCGCGTGGCAGTATTATTTGTGTGCACACTTTTTTTATTTACAATACAGTGACCTTAGTATAGTAGGTAGACCTTAATTTTTTGTAGTGACCAATCTCTAAACAGTCGGAAATATGTATACAAGGAAGTCATAAAAACGACCATGTTTCAGGAACATAACAGTGTCAAATTTGTAAATATACTTGATAGTGACACTATTGCTGTATCGACTTACCTGGAATTTTATTTTAGCCATTTCTCTGTCCCGCTCTGCATCCGCTTCCCGGGCACTATTCATCTTGTATTTCATTATGTCTTGCTCCTTGTCATTTATATCTCTAGAATAAATATACACAATAATTATACTGACTATAGTCGTACATGTACTTTGCAGTGTTGCTTACCTTGAATTTTACAAATTCCTGTTCCTCGTCTTTGATATGAGCCGTACTCTGTGAAAAGGGGGTTTAATGCATGTGCGTAAAGTGTCGTCCCAGATTAGCCTGTGTACTCCGCACAGGCTAATCAGGGACGACACTTTTCGTTTGTATAATAATTTTTGTTTAAAGAAAGTATCTTCTTAGCAAAAAATCCACTTTATTTGGAAAGTGATGTCCCTGATCATCCTGTGCAGAATGCACAGTCAAATCTGGGACGACACTTTACGCAGTAAAATCTGGCACGACACTTTACGCAGGCAAATCTGGGACGACACTTTACGCAGGTAAATCTGGGATGACACTTTACGCAGACAAATGTGGGACGAAACTTTACGAAGGCAAATCTGGGACGACACTTTACGCAGGCAAATCTGGGACGACACTTTACGCAGGCAAATCTGGGACGACACTTTACGCACATGCATTCAACCCCTTTTCCACAGAGCATGGCTCATATCTTTTCTACTAACCCTTTGCATGCTGGGAAATTTGCTGTCTGCAAAAATGTCGTCTGCTTTATTTTTTTCAAAGAATACTATCAGAATAGCAAACAGTTTGGATCCTGATGAGATGCCACGTTCTGTGGCGTCTCATCTGGATCCAAACTGTTTGCAAAGGCCTTCAAAATTCGGTTCCAGCACTGGAAGAGTTAACGTACCTGATTAATCCAACACGATCACACATATTTTACGTTGAGCCAAACATTTGTAGAAAGTCTAGAATTGTAGAACTAAAGTGAAAATTCAATTGTAGAAGTAAAGTTCAACCATGTTCATCTTATATTTCATGTATTCATGTTTCCATGCCATTAGCATTTAAAGTGTACATGTACATTCTGTACATTATCTTGTATGTAGTATTGTTTTTGAAATTTGATGTGTATATGAATTTTGCCAAAGTCACAAAATACATTTTTCAATACTGAATGAAATTGCACAACAATGCATGCGGTTACGCACATGATTTGCTTTTTACTACAGTGCATGGAAACAAATGCATGAGCTGTAGTTTGGATACACACATAACGACCATTTGTCAGTTACACATACTGTCAACCCTTACCCACTCAGAAGCAAAGTGAAAATGGGCATGTGCAAACAGCATTAAACCAGAACAGCCTGCAAGTAACTCGCAGTCTGTTGAGGATTTATGCTGTTTGCTGCTTATCATTATCTAAGGGTTGGACATGAAGCCTTCAATACATGAATTTAGAAAGGAAGGTGTTAAATTTTATTTAACTTTCTAAGGGATAACAAATGAGTAAAAATACATATCTAAATGGTAAAGGGTTAAATACGCATCTAAGTGGTAAAAGGTAACATACGTATCTGAGTGATAAGGGTTAAAAACGTATCTAAGTGATCAAGGGTTAAATACGTATCTAAGTGGTAAAGATTTAATTACGTATCTAAGTGGTCAAGTGTTAAATACATATCTAAAAGGTCAATGGTTTAATACGTATCTAACAAGTCAAGGGTTAAATACGTATCTAAATGGTGAATGGTTGAATATGTTACTAAGTGGTAATTGGTTAAATTGGTATCTAAGTGGAAAATGGTTAAATACGTATCTAAGTGGTAAAGGGTTAAATACGTATCTAAGTGGTAAAGGATTAAATACGCATCTAAGTGGTGAATGGTTAAATACATATCTAAGTGGTAAAAGGTTAAATACGTATCATAGTGGTAAAGGTTTAAATACATATCTAAGTGGTAAAGGGTTAAATGCATATCTAAGTGGTAAAGGGTTAAATGCGTAGCTAAGTGGTAAAGGGTAAAATACGTATCTAAGTGGTAAAGGGTTAAATACATATCTAAGTGGTAAAGGGTTAAATGCATATCTAAGTGGTAAAGGGTTAAATGCGTATCCAAATTGTAAAGGGTTAAATACATATCTAAGTGGTAAAGTGTTTAATACATATCTAAGTGGTAAAAGGTTAAATACGTATCAAAGTGGTCAAGTGACAAATACATTCGTATTCGTGGGGCATTTCGTAGGTTTACCGATCCACGAATTTAAGTCCAACACATCGGAACATGACCGACGCAAAGACCTCATTTTTCCAAAATCATAAATCCGCGAATGGACGTGTCAACGCAAAGTCTTTATTTTTATTTTACAAATCCCGAAATGGTATCCCGGAGAATATAAATGATTGGATATTACCTGTATGCTGCTTCCAGCTGAAACATCTTCTGTACGAGCGCCCTGTTGGTGCTGTCAGGGGTCTCCAGCTTGGTGTAATTCATCTTTGTGACATGCACGCCTTCTTATGACATGCTCAACTTAGTGTGTGCAGGTTTATGAAGTAGAAGTTCCTGGAGCTAAATTTGTTTGAACATTTTTTTAAATGCGATGGAGAACTCGCTACCAGTATCGCGTTTTCAACGATGTGTGCATCATTTTGTGACTTTTTCGATGGTCAAGTCTGAACTATCGTCGGTTAAGATCATTTCCAAATATTTAAAAGAACAACTGCAAACGCTCGCTGCAGATTTTTATAATATATAAAAGAGCTCAAAATGTTTATCTCATGATAAATAAGAAAAAAATCTAAAATATATAAAAGAATTGCTTTCCTTTGTTTCAAACGGCATATTCAAATAGGATATTGGTCACGAGAGAACTGTGTTCACGTCTTTTAAAATCTTGATATATTATATCATGCGGCAATACAATACGCAATAAGTTTTTAATTAAAGATGTGCAAAAAGAATTGAACATGAAAGAATGGATTTAAAAAATCTAAAAGCGTGTAATTAGCATTTAAATCAATTGCGTTATAATGCATCCACTTACCTTATGATGTAATGACATAAAAGCAAGCATTCACAAAATAAAAATGACTGAATTTTTCAAATTTGCACGTTGTATCTGACTACACAATCATTAAGTTTTATTATTTGCGCGCACGTCATTTCAGTACAAACGTGTGTCCGAGACCTTACGGGGTAGATTGTATTTCAAGTTCGGGTTAACGCTTCGTTACGTTCTTTTGTGTTAATTGCTGAAAACAATGCTTTCCATGCTGTCGAATACTTATCGTTCAATACGTTCAGTTAAAATATAGGAGATAGTTGTTTAAATCCGTTTTTACAAAGTCCCGTGTGTCATGATTAACAATGCATTTTAATAAGCATTGTCTCTTTTAATAAACTTCAGTTAATTTAACGTATGCACTGGATACATATGTAACAAAACGGAGCGTACATTAACTCTTTCAGTGCTGGAACCGAATTTTGAAGGCCTTTGCAAACAGTTTGTATCCAGATGAGACGCCACAGAACGTGGCGTCTCATCAGGATCCAAACTGTTTGCTATTCTGATAGTATTCTTTGAAAAAAAATCGAAGAAAATGCTAATTTTAGAAATTCAGCAGAAGACATTTTAGCAGACGACAAATTTCCCAGCATGCAAAGGGTTAATAACAGGTCACGATTGTCAAAGAAAAGGAGTCAAAGAACGACGAATCCATACGAAATGTAATGTAAAATAAATTATTAAATAGGTGATGCCGATGACATAATCGGTTTGAATATTTAACATTTGTTGTCGGGTCAATGTTCATGGAGGTTTGCGCGATACCAAAGTTTTCATATTGTCGATGTCATGTTGTATCGTATATTATCGTATATTAGGGTTTATGGACAGATATCTTGACAACACATAAGAACGAGCTCATTTCAAATTTGGTCCTGAAAGCACACTATCAGTTTATTCTGTATCACCCTGTGTATGAATTAAACAGATTGAGCTAATAAAAACTATGTTTTACCTACAAGTTCTTTGAATGTGATGTATATGCGTTATAAAGATCATGCAGGTGTTATTATACTGAATTACCAATGACCAGCGCAATACAATCTTCGTAAAAGTAAATATTATCTTAGAACTATGTGAAAAAAGCCCAAATGTCACATAAGAACGTCACGCTTGATCAACCCCTGTCCACATTATTTAAGATTGACATGCATTTATATTTCGGATTAATATATGGACCCAGGAAATAACTAAACTCGTACACATAATTATTTACACAAAAATGAGCACTTGATTTTAATAAATAACACAAACATAACATAACAATTTATCAAATTCAGCCTTCAATAATCAATATTAGAAAAACAATCTACTTGTAATAGACTTGACATATTTATTTCAGTTCTGATTTGTAAGTGTTTTAGGAAGAAACATCGTCCCAGATATCAATTGAATATCATCGCAGAGCTCGAATATATTTTTGTTGGTGCAAGCAGCAAATATAAATCAAAGGTATGCACGTGTGAGAATAACAATCACAATGTCACACACCCTTCAGTTTGGCTTTCGGTGGTGGTACAAACTGGACGGAATTTCTGTGGTCACCCTTTCCGATGCTGTCCTGTTTCGAAGGCAGGTTTTGGATTGAATGTCCCTTCTGACCGGGGCGATCAGTCTGCGAACCGGCTGCTTTGTCCTTCACGCCGTCAGACTGTTTCTTTGGCCGATCGGTTACGCTGCCTGCCGCCGCATCAAGACTTTTCTTTGACTTTGTGACGAATCGAACCGGACCCGTCCCGGTCAAAGCAACACTAACCCGGCTATCACCTGACCCTGTGGACCCTCCACCGTTCTTTTCCTTATCCTTGTTCCTCTTTGTGTATTTGTTAATAGACATGGCCGTCTTACTCATTTTGTGCTGATTTTTCAAAATGTCCAAGTCAGCCAAAGCGTCTTTGAGTCTCTTTTCAATACTGTTTAACTGTTTCTGTTGCTTTTTTTCGTTCACTTTCATTTCTTCCGCCAATTTTACGTTTACATTCCGCCCCGAAACCTTCACCCCAAGTTGGATCCGTGCGTCTTTTAACTTCTGCTCATATGATTTTTTATCTTCTTTAATTTGTCGGTAGTTCTGAATAATTTCCTCCTTTTTCTTTCTCTCTGCAATCTCATCTTCCAAAGCCTTTGCTCTGTCTTCCTGACACGTCCTTAGCTGCTCTTGAAGCCTTGATAATTCCTTTTCCAGTTTCTTGATCTCAGAATCTCTCTGCGTCGCTGTTGCCTTGTCATTGTCCAGATTAGCTATCTCGGTTTCATGATCAGCTTTTAGCTTTTTAATTTCTTTCTTGTCGTTTACAACATGCTTGCGGATACTAAAATTGCTCTCGGGGTTCGCCGGATCTCGCAACCGGTCCAGTTCAGAAGACGTTGCCGTCAGTCGTTCCTCAAGACGAGCCACGAGAACTTGCGATTCGTTCAGACTAGTTTGAAGACTTTCCTTTTCGTCATTAAACTTCGTAACATTGGCATTCGACACGGCTAGTTTTGCTTTCAGAGAATCTAGTTTCGTTTGCAATGATTTACGATCGGCATCCGCTTCGTTTATCTTGGTTTCTAAGTTCTTGTTAAAGGCTTTTATTTTCAAATATTCTTGCTTGCTTTCTTCGAGCTCGATGATGGTTGTTCTAATTTGATCATCAACGTTACCTATAGATCGACGCGTTTCGACATCGTAATATTCGGGCGGTGGATCCATCTTTGAATGATCGACATCGTCCGGAAATCGAACGCCTAGACTGGTCATTTTACATGTATATACTGTTGCAAGGTTTTCCCTCTTTTGAAATTAAAGGGGAATGTTACCGATGCATTTCAATAACGTTCGTCGTAATGCGCATGTTACCTGAAAATAAAATAGACGATCCATGCAAGAGTTTCTTCAATTATAGATGAGAAAGAGATACAGAGATTAACAATATCAAACAATATAATAATCGCCAACATGTCAGTAAATGTTTGTGGTGCGTTCTAGGCAACAATGTTTGTTAATTTAACATAAACATTTGTGTTATCTGTGTGAGTTCAACGTAAACACATGTCTTATGTGTGAGCGGACATCAATGGTCACGTATTATTTGGGCTGTGTGATAAATTAACGATAATGTCTTTACATTTAATAACATACTAATCTGCAAATGTTATTATTTCGTATTATATCTACTATCGTCGATTGTGAAATGGTTCTTTGAAACTGCGATTTTATTAAAATAATTCAAATGAGTTAAATCAATTTTTTAATATAAAATGGAACGTTCTAGCTCGTAAGGCGCCATGTTGTTTCAAATTAACGCACAACGTCTTTAAATATACGTTTATTACGAACCATTTTAACCACAGAAAATCTTGAAATATAAATTTTAAATCGTTATAAAACAATTACTTAGTATAAACATATAAACTAACATACCAACGTTTACTGCCTCTGTCCAAAATTTCTCACTTTCTATTAGATTTCGTACATTTAAATTTTAAATCTTACAATCTAATCTATAAAAATGTTGCAGCCACTTTCGATACAACATTTTTGTTTGCGATATTATGTTTCAAAAGCGTCGAACACTTACTATAAGCATTGTTTTTAATTCTATTGAGAAACAATACACAATACACACGGTCATGCTCGATGAATAGGGTTCGTGCTTATATATTTCCGCGGCTTTAACGAGTGATTACTGGGCCATTAAAGATCTAATGTAAAGATAGCGGGTGAGTTTTTTTTTATTCAACGGATTTAATTTGTAAAATACTCATTAATGTATTCGTGCATTTGTTAGGAATATAACTTTATTTATATAAAAAACAGTCGCTCTCGGTTGGAGTTTTTTGGAACGTTATAATGGTTTGATAATTTCACTGAGTTGTAATGGTTGAATATTGTAAAATACATGTAATATCTGTTTGTTCCGTCTGTTTTATTGTCTTTCTGTCTTTTTCTGTCTGTTTGTCTTTGGGTCTGCGTGTGTCTGTGTGTTTGCTTGTGCGTGTGTATTTCTGTGTGTCTGTCAGTGCGTCTGTCGGTCTGTCTGTCTGTGTATTTGTCTGTATATCTGCCTTATTTTGGATGTGTGTGTGTCTGTCTTTGTGTCTTTGTGTGCCACCCACTATAGTGGGGGACATATTGTTTTTGCCCTGTCTTCTGTATATGTGAGAGGTCAAGTATATGTGGTCTGTACGTTGGTCTGTTGGTCTGTTTGCTCCAAATTTAACATTTGCAATAACTTTTTCAATATTCAAGATAGCAACTTTATATTTGGCATGCATGTGTATCTCATGGAGCTGCACATTTTGAGTGGTGAAAGGTCAAGGTCATCCTTCAAGGTCAGAGGTCAAAAATATGTGGCCAAAATCGCTCATTTTATGAATACTTTTGCAATATTAAAGATAGCAACTTGATATTTGGCATGCATGTGTATCTCATAGAGCCGCACATTTTGAGTGGTGAAAGGTCAAGGTCAAGGTCATCCTTCAAGGTCAGAGGCCAAATATATGTGGCCAAAAACGCTCATTTTACGAATACTTTGGCAATATTGAAGATACCAATTTGATATTTGGCATGCATGTGTATCTCATGGAGACGCACATTTTGAGTGGTAAAAGATCAAGGTCATCCCTCAAGGTCAGAGGTCAAGTATATGTGGCCAAAATCGCTAATTTTATGAATACTTTGGCAATATTGAAGATACCAACTTGATATTTGGCATGCATGTGTATCTCATGGAGCCGCACATTTTGAGTGGTGAAAGGTCAAGGTCATCCTTCAAGGTCAAAGGTAAAACAAATCAAAGCGGCGCAGAAGATGAAATAGTGTATTGGCGTGTATGCGTATTTCATGAAACTGCTCATTTTGAGTGGTGAAAGATAAAGGTCATCCTTCAAGGTCAAAGGTCAGGGTCAAAGGTCAAATTTTGCAATATCGAAAATAGCAACTTGATATTTTGCATGCATGTGTATCTCATGATCTGCACATTTTGAGTGGTGAAAGGTCAAGATCACCCTTCACGGTCAAAGTCAAAGGTCAAATATATGGGGGGACATAGTGTTTCACAAACACATCTTGTTGTATTTATGTCAGTATGCCTGCCGTCTGCCCGTTGAGGGTCGTACTTCTGATTACTGTTTAAGTAGTATTGAGATATGTTACTGAAATTCCAGGTGTACCGTGTCTTCTCCCAGTGGCACAAATGATGCAAGATGACCAGCATAGATCCTCACATGACACGGATACAACAACATCCAACTTCTACCTGAGCAACGACGAGGACACCATACTTGCCCAAAGTATGTGATCTTTTTGTAACGTAACACATATATACGGTGGCGTCGCTTATTTCTAGAGTGTAAGTTATATGCGGTGGCGTACACGAGTTTCTAGCGTGTTACTTATATATGCGGTGGCGTACACACATTTCTAGAATGCGGTCAATAATAACGGTGGCGTTAACACAGGTTTCGAGTTTAACCAATATAAACTGTGTCGTGCACATATTTAGAGCTAATTATTGTTTCTGACATTATGTTCAATAATTATTTATTAAAAGAACATTTGAAAGAAGATTGTGTTGTGTTAAAAAGAGAAAAAAAACTACACCGGTAGTTACCGGAAGTCGAAATTGGACATTTAAAGTAAAACAGTTCACACTTACTGTTGTTCATTTGTCATTTCACATTAAGTTGGCGTTATGATGCGTTGGACTTTTCTAATCTCTCATCAGATTCGGATAGATATAGAGCAAAACGGCAAGGCACTAAATCCTGCTCCTGTTTGTTCCCCTGCTTGCCTCTCTAGCCAGGTCAAAGCCAAAACTTTGACAATCTGTTAAAATTGTAATATTTTAGCAAAAATCCACTAACAAACGAACATAATATGCTATAAAGCATTAATGACAACTGTTAAACTTAGAAATTCCATAGATTTATGAAATTATTAGGTTATGTCGATTTTCGGTTTTGCACATTGTCTTCCGGAGATGCACCATGTATTGTTGGGAGTCTTGATCTCATCCCCGCGCAG